>NC_025998.2:81984927-82038992 GCF_000442705.2 Elaeis guineensis
TTAACTCTAGAACGATTCTTAATCTTTGATCAACCATCCGATTGGATCGTGAACTTTAATGTATGTGACCTCATAGATCCAAACCTAAATTGATAGCATAAAAATATTTTTTTGTACCAATCAAAGTGACCATCTAGCAATGGTATCCGACGGTCGGATAGGTCAAATGTGTAGAACAACATCCTTAGAAACCATACGGATATAGTTTCCATATAATTCATCCCCTTTACCAAAATGCTCATAGGACATCTCAAAGTTCAACTGTCAACTCTGATCAGATTGTCCATATTGTATTTCAAAATATCAAATCCATCTGATGGATTATCCTAGCCAAGATTTTGCTAAATTAAAATATAGTGACTCATTCTTCTCCAACTCTTGGAGTGGTCAATCCCATCTTGATCACACTCCGATTTTGCAAGTATTTGACTATGCCCAGAAGCCTTCCATCACTGAATTAAAAATTCAGTTAGTCCAGTACCAAAGCACAGTGAGTTGCTTGCAAGTCACTGAGGCGATCTCAGTTCTAAGGGACACTTATACCTATATCCCATTAGAGATATTCTCGACAGTAGAATACTCTGGAGTTGGTCATGTTCAATGACGATGTACTCTTACATCTCATCTGTATACCATATCAGTATCTCCATACTCCTTGGTTAAGAGGATAACCAACCCATATGGAGCAACTTATGCTCGATAGAAGCTATCGTCCTTATTAACAGCCCATCATTTGATCGTGAATTATTTTAAGGACTAATCAATAAATTCTCTTTTTATCAAACCAAAATAGTCCTAAGGACTTCATCACAACAACGAAGTTCATTAGAAGATAAAAACTTATGATAAAAATATCAAAAATAGATTTTATTTATTAACAAATCAATTATAATATAAGGTTGCTCAATCATCAACAGCTTGATGATTGGCTTTTGGGACATATTTTTCAACAACTTCCACTTGTCCTAAAGCCACTCAGCACAGTATCTAATACCCATCTTTGACTTGTGGTTGTCAAATTCCTTTATTGCCAGGGTTTTAGTGAAGGGGTCGGCCATATTCTCTTTTTTGTCGATCTTCTGAAGGTCGACATCACCTCAATCCATGATCTCCCAGACCAGGTGAAAGTGGTGCAAAATGTGTTTCGTCCGCTGGTGTGCTTTGGGTTCCTTCACCTGAGCTATGGCATCAGTGCTGTCACAGTAGAGTAGGATCGGACCATCGAGGGAGGGTGCTACTCTGAGGTCAGAGATAAATTTTCTCAGCCACACAACTTCCTTCGCGACATCCGATGCTTGATGTACTCTACCTCACAAATAGAGTCTGCCACAGTATGCTACTTGAAACTCTTCCAGCAGATAGCTCTACCATTCAGAGTAAAGATATAATCCGACATGCTTCTGCTGTCATCATGGTCAGATTGAAAGCTAGAGTCTGTGAATCCCACAAGTTTCAGATCTGGCTTGCCATAAACCAACCATTGATCCTTAGTATTTCTCAAATACTTGAGGATGGCTTTAACCACTTTTCAGTGATTTTCTTCAGGATCAGATTGGTATCTACTCACTACTCCTAGTGAGTATGCCACATCTAGTCTTGTACATATCATGGCATACATGATAGATCCTACGGCCAAAGCATATGGGACTCTACTCATATGCTCTCTCTCTTTAGGAGTTATCGGACAATCCTTCTTAGAGAGAGAAATTCTATGGCCTATCAATAGATAGCCCTTCTTAGAATTTTTCATGCTGAACCTCTTTAGCACAGTATCTATGTACATAGACTGGGATAACCCAAGCATCCTTTTAGATCTATCCTTATAGATCTTTATCCCTAGGATGTAGGATACTTCACTCAAGTTCTTCATGGAGAACTGCAATGATGACCAAACTTTTATTTTCTTTAGTGAGGGGATGTCATTTTCGATTAAGAGAATGTCATCCACGTATAAGACAAGAAATACCACAACTGGACCATTTGTCCATTTATAGATGTAGGGCTCTTCTCCGTTTTTAACGAAGCCATACATTTTGATCACCTTATCAAAATGCATGTTCCAACTCCGAAAAGCTTGCTTCAATCCATAAATAGATCTCTGAAGCTTGCACACCTTGGACTCATCTATGGATGTAAACCCCTCAGGTTGTATCATATACACTTCTTCAGTCAGCTCTCCATTCAGAAAAGCTGTCTTTACATCCATCTGCCAGATCTCATAATCCAGATGGACAGCTATTGCAAGCATTATCCGAATGGATTTGAGCGTTGCCATAGGGGAGAACATCTCATCATAGTCAATACCATAATGTTGATGATACCTCTTGACAACTAGACGGGCTTTACAGGTCTCCACCTTTCCGTCTGTGCCCCTCTTCTTTTTGAAGACCCATTTACACCCAATGGGTTTAATCCCTTTAGGTGGGTCAACTAATGTCCATACTTCGTTGACCTTTATGGACTCCATTTCGGATTTCATGGCTTCAAGCCATTTCTCAAAATCAGGTCTCTGCATTGCATTCATATAGGTGATTGGATTTTTATCGTTCTCATCGAGTTCGATGAGATTACCGTTTCGAACCAAGAAACCATAGTATCTGTCCGACTGATGTGGTACTCTATCAGATCGCCTTAATGGTGTAGGTACATTGGGCTCCGAATCTAATCTAATTAAATCCAACTCAGGTTCAGCTATTGGTGTCGGTCCTTCTATCTGTTGAACTTCATCAAGTTCAACCTTAGAGGCAACGGTTCCTTCACCAAAGAACTCCTTTTCTAAAAGAGTTGCCTTAAGGCTGACTAATACCTTTTGTTCATCAGTATGGTAGAAAAAATATCCTTTGGTCTCTTCGGGGTACCCTATGAATGTACATTTGTGAGATCTAGGTCTGAGTTTGTCTGTAACTAACCATTTGATATAGGTCAGGCAACCCCAAACCCTAAGGTATGAAAGTGCTGGCTTACGCCCTATCCATATCTTATATAGAGTCTTAATTACAAACTTCGAACCCTATTTAACTGATAATAGGTTGATTCGAGTACATATCCCCAAAAGGATATCGGTAAGCTGGCAAAATCCATCATGGATCGGATCATGTCTAACAGAGTCTGATTTTTCCTTTCAGACACACCATTATGCTGTGGTATTCCTGGAGGAGTCCATTGGGAGAGAATCCCATTCTCTCCTAGATATGTAAGAAACTCACCAGAAAGATATTCTCCTCCTCAGTCAGATCGAAGAGTTTTAATACTCATCCTAATTTATTTTTCTACTTCACTTCAGAATTATTTGAACATTTCAAATGAATCTGACTTACATTTCATCAGATAGACATATCCATATCTAGATAGATCATCCATGAAAATGATGAAGCAGAAATATCCACCTCTAGCACTTGTGCTCATGGGCCCGCATATATCAGTATGTACTAGGCCCAAGAGCTCAGTAGCTCTCTCATTTTTTTCAGTAAAAGGTGACTTGGTCATTTTACCAAGAAGACAGGACTCACAGATTGAAAGTGATTCATAATCACTGACTTCGAGGATTTCCTCTTGAGTCAACCTGTTTATCCTATTCTTGATTATATGACCTAGCCTACAGTGCCATAAGTTGATATCTGATACACTATCTAATCTAGGATGCTTACCAGTGGAATAGACTACGTTAATAGGTTGTGATAACATATATACACCATTGTTCAAATATCCACAAAATATAGTAACACCATTCATAATGATATTACAAACTTGTTACTTTATTAAAATTTCATAATCATTTTTGGCTAGAAGGCCTACAAAAATAATATTTAAAAAGAAAATGGGACAGAAATGACAATCATTAAGATCAACAGTATGGGACTCAAATACAAGTTTCAAGATTTCTAATGCTAGAACTGGAACTAGTCTTCCATCTCCAACATTTAGGAACCTCTCACCTTGCTCGAATCTCTTACTAATGTGCAGCCCCTGCAACGAATTGCAAATATGGTAAGGGCTACCGGTATCCAATACCCAATCAGTTATATCACAAATAGAGAAATTATAAGGAGTTATCATATAAATACCTTGCCCAGCAACAGCTTGCTTCTTTCTCTACCTGTTCGGATCCAAGGAGGCAATGTACTGAGGACAGTTTCTCTTCCAGTGCCTCTGCTTCTGGCAAAAGAAACATTCAGCTTGACTCTTATCGAGCTTAATCTTTCTAGTCTGGCCCTGTACAGATGTCCCAATCTGAACTTGCACCTTCTTCACTTTTTTCTTCTTGTTCCTTCTCTTTCTTAAAGGGTCGAGAACTAGAAGACGAACCTCCCACTAAGTTCACCAACTCCTTATGGAGTTGGTGATCCTTCTCAAAGTTCTGAAGCAACCCCAGTAACCCGTGGTAGTTTACTTCAGGCTTTGACGTTCTATAATGAGTGAGGAATGGAAGATAAGACTTGGGCAGCGAGTTCAGTATTACATCTTTCTCAAGCTGCTCATGTAAGAAAAAGTTGAGGTTGCTCAAATGCTCCATCAGCTCGATCATGTACAATACATGATCAGTGACAGAGGCACCATCCCGTATTTTGATATTAAAGATGGCATAACTAGTCTTGTGCCTCTCCACATCATCGGGTGTGCCAAAGGCATCCTCCAACACTTGAAGCATGTCCTTTGGCTGAGCTGTCTCAAATCTATGACTGAACTCATTACTCATGGCAGCCAGCATGATGTAACGCACCGTGGTCCGGTCACTGAGCCACTTTTGGTAAGTGTCTCTGACTGTTCCATGTGTATTGACAGCTGGCTCCTCAGGTGCAGGATCTGTTATCACATATAAGATTAGTTCATGCTTCAGGACTATCTTCAACTTTCGGTACCAGCTACCGAAGTTAGGTCCCACCAACTTATCATTGTCCAACAATGATCGGAGCGATAAAAAAGTTGCCATATCTGCACAAAGAAAAACTATAATTTAATTAGTAATTAATTCATTAAACCTAAAGATTTACACTTTAATTAAAATATTTCTTCCACTATTTTATTTGAATTGGTAGCCTCTACCTCCAATTTGAAGAATTATCCTAATTTCTTAGTGGGTACTAGAATCTACTTAGACTGCAGACAAGCCCAACTTTGGTTGGCCAACCCATGCATATCTAAGGATAGGTTCATAACCAATTATTTCAGTAAATAATTTTTAGTAATTTTAATTTTATCCTAGTCCCTAATCAGTAGGCTTTGGCCTCTACTGAAAAGGTCTGGTTAGGTCCAACCATTAACATGCCCATACTTAGCCCATCTAGCCAATGAATGATTAGGCTCAACTTTGGTTGGCTAACCTAACTACTATTTAGAAAGATACAGTCAAGAAATCAAATTATGAATGATAATTCCATCAGCCAATAAGCACCAAGCCTTTGGGCCTCCAATGATTATCCAACTGATAGACCCATTATCATTCACTTAATGAGAGGCTATGATCTAGTTATCATCATAACTATTTCATTTTAAGGATCTAATAATTTTAAAAATTTAATTAATTTAGAGGAGGAGGTCAGATGAACCAACTTATCATGATCCTCCCACTGGCTTCACCAAGTCAGCTTAAGGGAGACCATTAAAAGGGCTGGTCTAGGAGCACCTAAATCAGTCACACTGATTTACCTAGCTGACGTGGGTTAGCTCGAATAGTCAAGTGATCCGATCAAAACATAATTTCACCAAGAGGCTAGGTAAGTTTGATCAGTGGGAGGGTCTGCCAAAGCTTGCCTTAGACACCATCAGAAATGGCCAGGTAAGTGGGATACCAATTAAAAACCACCAGTCTGTTTTACCTTAGACACCAACTGTTTAATTAGTTTCAATTAGATCAACCTAACAGTCTGTGCTAGACCGCTTAATTAAGAATCAAGTCTATTTGGTTCTCGTTAAAAACATAGACTTGACCAACTACAATTATTGTAATTAATCTAGAGAATCCTTGACCTAATCTAAGACAACAATTGATTAGATTTAGTCAATTCTCTAATTAAGTCCATCTTTAATCTAACCTTAGGTCTAACCCAATTAATGAACCTAATTCTCACTAACCCATTAACCAAATATATTATGGTTTGTGTCTTAGGTTCTTCAATTCACAATCCTAGAACCTAATCAAACAACTTCTTAATTCTCAATTAAGTTTTGGACTGAGGGTTGGGGTTCAGCTTTTTGAAAATAATTTTTATGTTTGTAAAATATTTTTATAACATGGTTCTACCAACCAAGTTGCATGTTTGATTCATAATCAAAATATAAGTGAAATAAGTATGAAACTACTTTAGATCTAATCTAAACAGGTTCAAGTAATTGAAATAATTTCAACTTTAAACTGTGCAAATTTTTTAGACAAATATATGATGGTTCTTTACGCAAGAATTATTAACAAAGAGATTTTATTTTAGATTTAAATATTTTTTAAATCTAATAAATCATAAATTTAATCTAGATCATATCTAACAAATTTATGATTAAAGATAGATCTACATGAACTAGGACAACCTTTGCACTGTAAGGGATAAACCTTACAGCAGGACAACCTACAGTTCGTGATTGATCTAAAAATTTTAATTTTAGATTTAACAATCAGATTATAAATTAGATCTAATCTAAAAAATAATCTAGGCATGTATAAGTAATTATGTAATAAACAACCTAGGCTCTGATACCAATTGATGGAACCAGATCTAGGATTTCAGAGTTAGATCTTGAAACTTTTTCAAGATCAGACAGTGGAAGATTAAAATAAAACATAATTTATCTTATAAAATTAGAGAATTTCTAGATCTAAGATCTTATTACATGATTATTACATGATATTAAATTAAAAATTAAAATATAAAGAGCAAGAACTACATGTTGATCATATCAATATGTTTCTATACTACATCTAATGTATGTAAAATATAATAGATCAGATCTATTACCTTGTAAGTTAGATGTTCTAACTTTGCTGATCCGAGCTTGAGGATTATGTTGTGAGCCGTACATATGTTCAGCCTCTAGGAGTCGTCCACACGAGCCCACTAATCACGATCAGAAGTCTTGATCCAAAAAATCAGCACAATATGCTAGTACTGCGCTAATCCTTCTTCGATGGTCGATCAGATGCCTCCTTCTTCTTGATTAAGACTCTTCCAAAGATGAAAAGTAGGAGAAGGAGATTTAGATCTGAGATACTCTCAGAAAACTCAAGATGGGGGAAGGGAAGAGGTGAACACAGCAACCCCAGAAGAAGACCCTCTTCTTCTTCTCTTTGGTCTCACCTAGACACCTAGTCTTGCGTCTATTGTATCTTTATGCCCCAACCTTCTTTCTTCCTGATTTTTGTATGCCCCAAAGATCTCTCTTTTCTTTATTTTTTATAAAAATTTTATGAAGAAGTTCATTTTAAATAGAGAGATATGATAGAGTCTTTGTCTAGGTTAAATGCCTAGTCAAGGATTATCCAAACATGGCAAGACAAGGGGCGCCCAACTCTTGGGCACCCCATCTTTTTTTTTGTATATGGACCATCAGCAAAGGATGCATATTATATGCCATAAAAACCATAAAAATATCAAAAAAAAATTGAATAAAATCAATGCCATAAGGAAAGAGTTTTGGTTTCCTGAAACTCTATATCACAGAATTTGAAATCCAAACTAATTCCTACTTTGACTTGATCCACAACCACTTTCCATTTAAGAGAGAAAGGGAGGAAAGTTTTGAGCATGTGTGAAGACCTGAGAGAGAAATTTTGTCGCACAAAATAAGAGAGAGTGGGCATGGGATAAGAGAGAGTGGGCGTGGGGGCTAAATTGACGCATGGTGGAATCCTAGTCTTACTAGGATTCAATCTATGTCTTGTTCCAATCTAGTTTCTCAATCCAAATCAAACCAAAATCAAATCAACCTAATTAAAATAGGTCTTAACTCAATTAAAAATTTAATCTAATCAAATTAAATTAGATTTAAATCTGATTTAATTTTTTAATCAAATTAGAAATTAGGTTGACCCAAGTCCTAATTGAACTAGGACTAGTTTTTTTTCTGCACTTGGCATATCCAATAAACCAATTGGACTTGATCCAATCAAGCCTAAATCAAATCTAATTAAGTCATATTCAATTAGACTTAATCTTAGTCCATTGGATTAATCAAATTAAGCTAATTAACAATCGAATTGCTAATCAATCCTCCTACAATACTTGCACTCGGTTAAATATCAATAGTATTGGTCGTTTAACTCTAGATTGATTCTTAATCGTTGATCAACCATCCGATTGGATAGTGAACTCTAATGTGTGTGACCTCATAGGTCTAAACTTAAGTTGGTAGCATAGAAATAAATTTTTGTATCAATCGAAGTGACCATCTAGCAATGGTACCCGACGACTGGATAGGTCGAATGTGTAGAACAACATCCTTAGAATCCATTCGAATATAGTTTCCATATAATTCATCTCCTTGACCAAAATGCTCATAGGACACCTCAGAGTTCAACTATCAACTTTGATCAGGTTATCCACATTGTATTTCAAAATATCAAATCCATCTGATAGATTATCCTGGCCAAAGTTTTGCTAAATTGAAATACAGCGACTCATTCTTGTCCAACTCTTGGAGTGGTCAATCCCATCTTGATCATGAAGGAAAAGCCGCCTTTTTCCTGTGTAGGATCTTCCAGATTTCATCAAATCTGGGGTGGAATAAATCTTAAATTTTTATCCTACACTATTTTAGATCTAATGTCTATTAGATATAATTTTATTATCTGATATTTTAATTTCAAAATTAAATCTAAAAGTATGAGAAACATAGACATACCTCAAGGGTAATCTAATTACCCTGTAGATGATCGCAGCACTGCTTGAGGTTCTGATGTAGCCACACAAGCGCCTAGCCTCTACTAGTATCTACTTAGGTAGGATCTAGAATGTCTTCTCCTCATGATTCTATGCTCCAAAAATTGGATTTAAATCTGATTAGGAAGATCTTCAAAAGTCTTACTGAAGTTAGAGCAGCAGCCTGTCAAAGAAGTCCTGTAGCCTTCTGTTCTAGGCATCACCACACCTTGCACCTATGCCAGATGAACGTCCAACTTCTTGGACATGAAGAGGGGAGAAAGAAGAGCAGGGAGGACATAGAGAAGAGGGGAGGGGGTGGCAGCCAATGGGTTTTTTGCACAAAACAAGTTCTGCCCTGAAACCCTAGGTGCAGCAGGGTTTATATAGACCCTGTATGCTGCGTAGTGCCACATCATTCGACCAATCAAAAAATTTCAATAAATTCTGAAAAAAAATTTATTGATGGAGTGATGTCATCTGATCACATCAGATAAGAATCTCCATACTCTCTCCTATGTTGGCACCAACAATGGATAAGCATAAATAGAGTGGCGCCAAAGAGTCCAAGTTTATCTGGACTCTTTGGTTCTTATCTATTTGGGGCGCCCACTTAAATCCAATTGGGCTCACACCATAATCTGATTATGGCACCCAATTTGATTAGGTTTAGGCATGTGGATACTCCACAAAAATCCTCCAATAAGTCCTCTTCAGTTTAAGACCCATATGTTAACTTTTGACAGATGTCCTAAAATGAAATTGGCAGGTGCTAGAAATTAGCAGGTGTTGTCTTAAATTCATCTCATGAATTAAGATAAGCCTTTTTTGAGCTAGACAAGCTTTAATTAGACTGAGAAAGACCTTCCTAAGGTTCTCTAGATGAGCCAGATCATATTTGGCTCAGTAGAGACAGAAAAGAATACACGAGGAGAAAGTTAGGCTCAATCGAGTGCTAGCACGATTTTCTTGAACCTAATTGGATCTTATCCAAATCAATTAGAGTAGCCCAATTGATGACATCCAGACCCTAACCCTTATTTGTGTGACCCAGTTAGGTTCAATTCTATATAGTAATGAGATATTTCGTGATCTCATCATCGACATCATCGAAACTCCTTTCGATGGACCAGAACTCCTCCGATTCAGACAATTAGAATGATCGATCATCAAAATCATTCTAATTGCTCCCAAAATCCACCAGTGACACCTAGCAGTATATAGTGGCAACCCATCAGAACAAAAGATGAACCTCTCAGTGCAGCTACCTGTGTGATTGAGTTCTTCTATCATGAGTCCCGACTGAATTAGGGTTAAGGTGAACTTGTCAAACCCAACATTAGTCATATGAATCAATCGATCGATCCGAGTCCTATGTGAAACCTCAATGGAAAATTCTTTTCCATTATTTCACTCTGCCATGGCCATGGGCTTAAGGACTCGATCTTTCGATCACCATAGGACTACTCTCATCTATCGAGGTTGATAGATCCCATCTTGATGCGATCTGGTTCCTACAATGAATATGCTACAGCCAACATACACCTCAGGATTCTGAACGGCTAGAAGACTAAGTTATGGTGTAGTCAAACTATAATACACTCAAAGTGAACCAACGATGCACCTCAGGTCAAAGAACTAGACACACAACTACAGCATCTTGCTAGTCATCGACGAGAAGGTAGATTTCCTTATGACTGCTCGAGGTGGTCACGCTCAGTACTCTAGTTCTCAATGAATACCTATACTCTCGCTCTAGTATCTTCACACCGTAGACTCAAGACTCATCTATCCAAAGGAAGCAATCATACACAAACCTTCCGGATCGATCACCATCCTCGTGATGATCCAATGGTCAGGAGCAGTTTATGAGTTAGTTATGTAAATTCATGCCTTAAATTTTCAACTCTTGAAAATATGAATTAACATTCTCACTAACTCAAAGGATGTATCACAGACACAATGTACACAATGTGATAGAAGAATAACCATTTTATTCATTTATAGTCAAAATTATAATTTTGCCCTTAGATGTGTACAGAAATGTGTAAGCCGATCTGGCATCTAGGGCACACATCTAACAAACTCCCACTTGACCTAATGCCAATTGGCTACATATTTAAGTCCCATCTTCTCAAGGTGGGCTTCGATCTTCTGTTGGCCCAATGGCTTAGTCAGCAGGTCTGCCACATTATCTGTGGAGTCGACTCTCTAGACCTCGACATAACCCTTTTCGAGGTAATCACGGATCAAATGGAATCGCCGCTCGATGTGCTTGGACTTCTGGTGAGACCTTGGCTCCTTAGCTAGGTCTATGGCACCATTATTATCACAGAAAAGAGGGATGACATCTGATGACATCACTCCAAGCTCTGCGGCAAACTTCTTATACCAGAATGCCTCCTTCGCAGCTTTCGATGCAGCAATGTACTCTGCCTCCATGGTGGAATCTGCAATCACCGTTTGCTTGGAACTCTTCCAGCTAACTACACCACCATTACAAATGAACAGACTCCCAGATGTCGACTTTCGATCATCTATATCAGACATAAAGTCTGAGTATGTAAATCCCTGAATCTGAAGTTCTCCATTCCCAAAGACTAGAAACATATCCTTAATCTTTCTCAAGTACTTAAGGATACATTTCACAGAAGTCCAGTGCTCTTCATCTGGATTCGACTGATATCTGCTTGTGACACTCACAGCATGGGCTATATCAGGTCGTGTACATAGCATGGTATACATGAGGCTCCCTATTGCCGAAGCATAAGGGATCTTGCTCATGCATTCAATCTCCTCAGGTGTGCTAGGGCACATCTTCTTGGAGAGATGAATGCCATGTCTAAAAGGCAATAAACCTCTTTTGGAGTTTTCCATGCTAAACCTCTTTAGCACCTCCTCTATATACATCTTCTGTGAAAGTCCTAGCATCCTATTTGGTCTATCTCTATAGACCTTAATACCCAGTATAAAGGATGCCTCTCCTAGATCTTTCATAGAGAACTCCTTAGACAACCATACTTTGACTGAGGTCAACATGGGAATGTCATTCCCAATTAGGAGGATGTCATCCACGTACAATACGAGGAAGACAACTACGCTCCCACTGACCTTTTTGAATACACATGGTTTTTCCTTGTTCTTGATGAAACCAAACATTTTGATCACATCATTGAAACGAGTATTCCAACTATGAGATGCTTGCTTAAGTCTATAAATGGACCTTTGTAGTTTGCAGACCTTGTGATCATCATCACTAGATGTGAAACCAAGCGACTGTTCCATATAGATATCTTCCTCAAGATATCCAGTTAAGAATGCCGTTTTCATGTCCATCTGCCATATTTCATAATCGAAATAGGCTGCAACAGCAAGCAATGTGCGGATGGATTTTAGCATGGCTACGGGTGAGAAGGTATCCTGATAGTCAATGCCTTCGCACTGACTATAACTTTTCGCTACGAGCCTAGCCTCGAATGTCTCCACATTTCTATCTGCACCTATCTTTCTCTTGAAGATCTATTTACACCCAATAGGTACAATACCTTCAGGTGGATCTACCAAGGTCCAGACTTCGTTTGAGTGCATCGAGTCAATTTCTGATCTCATTGCCTCTAACCATTTCTCGGAGTCGATATCTGATATCGCCTCGTCATAGGTCTTGGGATCATCACCATGAACCCCATTTTTCGTGAGGAATATTTTTTCTACATTCTCTTGTATGGTACCTAAGTATCTTTCAGGGGGACGGGAAATTCTAATCGATCTACGAGGTGGAAGAGGTTGTGTTAGGACTGGTTCTGATTGATTAGGTTCCTCAGGTTCTTTAGCTCGTTGCTCTTGGGAGACATTCTCCTTGAGCTTAATTATTCTTTCGATGCCACCATCTTGAATAAACTATTTTTCAAGAAAAATAGCATTTTGACTCACAATCACATTGTGATATTCCAGAATATAAAAATAATATCCTAATGACTCTTTAGGATATCTTATGAATCGAGCTCTAAAAGACCTGAACTCTAACTTGTCCGTCTGCTGTCTCTTGACATGAGACGGACAACCCCAAATTCTGAGATGATTTAGACTTGGCTTCTTACCATGCCATATCTCATACGGTGTGGTAGGAACAGTTTTAGAGCAAACCCTATTCAATACATAAATTGCTGTCATGAGATAATATCCCCAAAGAAATTCTGGGAGGTCTGTGAAGCTCATCATGGAACGGACCATATCTAATAGGGTCTGGTTTCTCCATTCTGAAACCCCATTGAGTTGAGGCATTCCAGGTGGAGTCCATTGAGAGACTATACCATTATCCTTAAGATAGTCTAAGAATTTTCGACTAAGGTATTCACCTCTTCGATCTGATCGAAGAACCTTAATGGGCTTTCCTATTTATTTTTCTACCTCATGTCTGAATTCTTTGAACCTTTCAAAGGCTTCAGACTTATGTTTCATTAGAAACACATACCCGTACCTAGATATATCATCGGTAAAGATAATGAAGTAGACAAAGTTGCCTCTAGCCGGCACATCAAATGGGCTGCACACATCCGTATGTACTAGGGCAAGTAGGTCTGTGGCCCTTTCCCCATGTCCCACAAAAGGGAGCTTGGTCATTTTGCCTTGAAGGCATGATTCACAAACTGGATATGACTCGAAAGTCAATGGACTCAGTAGCCCGAATTTCTCCAATTTGTTAACCCTATTTTCTGCTATATGACCTAGCCTTAGGTGCCACAGATACTTATCATTTAGACTATCTCTAGGCCTTTTAATTCCTATGGCATTCATATTTTGCTCAATATTAAAAATAGATACATCAACATGTAACTGATAGAGACCATTAATAATAAAACCATTTGCAACTTTATTATTTTCATAAAATATGTTACAATGGTCTTTATGAAAGCTAATTACATAGCCTTCTTGTGCTAAACATGAAACAGAAATCAAATTCCTGCTTGCTGCAGGCACATAATAACAATCTCTTAAAACTAAATTTAATCCTAACGGTAATCGCAGAGGGTAGGTTCCTATGGCCACAGTAGCAACTCTTGCTCCATTCCTGACACGTAGGATCATCTCCCCATCCCTCAGCCTCCTGCTCTCCTCAAGACCCTACATAGAAGTGCACAAATGAGCACTAGAACTAGAGTCGAGCACCCAACTGGATGCAAAAGAAATCGTAAGATTAGATTCAATAATGAGCATACCTCCAGAAGGACCATCCTTCTTGTTCTTCAGGGTGGCCAGGTACTAAGGATAGTTTCTTTTCCAATGGCCTTCTGATTGATAGTGGAAACACTTTCTCTTTTCAGAAGCCTTCTTCTTTGGTCCTGTCTTCTAGTTCTTGCCATCCACCTTTTGCTTCTTCACTGACTTCTTTTTCTTTTCAAAAGATTTTCTCTTGGAAGAAGTCTGCTCCACAGTAAGAACTGAGCCTTTTGAACCTTTCATTGAAAGCTCAATCGTAACCAGCATATTCATTAACTTGGCCAAGGTACATTGCATCTTATGCATATGGAAGTTCATGATGAACTGACCATATGCATCGGACAAGGATTGAAGGATCATATCAATCTGAAAATCCTTGTTTAAGATGATACCGAGCTTCTCAAGCTCCTCAAGATCTTTGATCATTGTCAAACAATGATCTTGGACTGACTGCCCATCACGCATCTTGGCCTTAAAAAGTCTTTGACAGACTTGATATTTGGCCGCGCGACTCTATTCACCAAACAACTCTTGCAGGTGAGCCAACATTTTGTGGGTAGTCAAAATATTTTCATGTTGGCGCTGCAAATCATCAGACATTGCACCCAACATGTAGTACCTGGCTTTGTTATCATCATCCATCCACTTTTCCAGAGACGCTCTCTGTTTAGTAGTCGGACATGCTGGCATGGCAGGTGGGTCCTGGTCCAAGACATGAGTCAATTTTTTGGAACCCAGAACAACTCTATAGTTCCTCAACCAGTCCTTAAAATTTGGTCCAGTCAGTCTATAAGTGTCTAGAATTTTGGTCAGGGGGTTTAAGGCAGACATGTTTCCTGTAGAGAGTCAAAAGTTTCTAGTTAGATTTTGTAATCAGACTCAATCAATTTGTTTAGGATTTTTATTTTTAACCAAATTAAGCTTCCAATATTTTTTCAGATCCCTACACTCCCTTGGTAGAGATGTGAAAATCTCCATGATTAGTGATTTCTAGTGGGTGGTGCAGTCTCACCGACTGGCTCATCACCTCACCTAACAGTTATTGGTGATGAGTTAACCGATGAGTGGACAACTCTTGTCCAATGATTCTTTAATCATGGTGCACCCAAAACTTGGTCTCTAATTCATGAAGCTCACCGTATCTGGGATATTGCTCCAATCCTTAGTTAAGCCAAACCCACCATTTGCACGAACTAGATTGCTGATTGGGTCCCTCACCGTATCTAGAATATTGAGCCCAACCCATCCTCTAATCTGTATCATCCAATGCCTAATGGACATGGTTGTATCTTTCCGATGCAACTGAGCCACTCTAACCAGCCGAGAACAATCAACCCCGAAAAGGGCCCGCACATCCACAATGGTGGAAGACCTAGACTTAATATTTTCTTAGGAAGATTTGATTTAGGTCTCTTTAAACTTGACTTGACATAGTCATAACAATTATGACTAACCTAGTGGCATTGGTTAGCTCGAATTGTTAGCCATCTCAAATCAGAACTGGGTCGACACATATGGCCAGGTAAGTGAGACCAGTGGAAGGGATATGCCATTAACTCGACAAGAATGCATTCGAGTCGAGTAGCTCCCAATTAAAAACCAATCGGTCGCATCTGCCGAACTTACCTTAGACACCAAATTGTCGAACCAGAACTAATTGGGTTATCTTACAATCCAGACTCTAACCTCTGAGCCAAATTAGGTCTTAACTTGATCGAGTCACATCTAAATATGATTCAACCTTGACCCAGACTTAATCCTATTAGGATGGTCAATTATTAGCTTTCATGATCCCACCTAACCAACTCTTGATTCGGTTTGATCAACCGCTAGACCTAATTGAGCTACCCAAGTTCGAACCCAATCTTATGAAAATATCTTAGATCTAAAATTTTCAATTTTAGACCTAATATAATTTCATAAACTTAATACATTAATTAAGTTTGGGTTCATAAATAAAGCATGTATAATAAATCCTAGGGTTTCAGGATCCAGGATTTTACAGAAAAGTAAGTTTTGATTTCTGATTATGGATGAACGCGCAGCACCCCGACATGTCATATGAATGCCCCATTGAATGGGATGAGAAGGCCTTTAAACCTTACTTTATTTTTATGACCAGACGGCCATGAGGAACACCTTAACTAGAAATATAAATTTAACTACAAAACTAGTTAGATCTAAATTAACATATCACATATACAATTTAAGATCTAACTAATACATGCTTTGCATACATCTCATGTATCAAAAATTAATCTAATTAACATGCTTTCAGATCTAATACATCACATATAATATCTAAAAAATAAGATTTAAATTGAACTATTCAAAATTAAATCTATTCTAGACAAGTTACTAGATCAGTTCTACAACTAGTCTAGGCATGTAACAGATTAATTTTATAAAAAAATAAAAAATTTTATTTTATATTTTTTGATCTAATTATAACACTTATAATATCAAAAAAATAGAAAATAAATTAGATTTAATTTATATTTTAATCTCATTAAAATATAAAACTTAAGACTATTCATGGATTCAACTAATCCTAGTCTAGTCATGCATCTCATGCATGTTAGATCATCATAGATAATTTTAAATATTTTAATTTCAGATCCTATCATATCTGATGTGACATCTAAAATTATTTAATATCAGATAAATTAAAATTAAAATCAAATCTAAATTAGATCTAAAATAGAGCCAACAACCTGGCTCTGATACCACTTGAAGGAAAAACCGCCTTTTTTCTGTGTAGGATCTTCCAGATTTCATCAAATTTGGGGTGGAATAAATTTTAAATTTTTATCCTATACTATTTCAGATCTAATATCTATTAGATATAATTTTATTATCTGATATTTTAATTTCAAAATTAAATCAAAAAGTATGAGAAACATAGACATACCTCAAGGGTAATCTAATTACCCTGTAGATGATCGCAGCACTGCCTGAGGTTCTGATGTAGCCACGCAAGCGTCTGGCCTCTACCAGTATCCACTTAGGTAGGATCTAGAACATCTTCTCCTCATAATTTTATACTCCAAAAATTAAATCTAAATCTAATTAGAAAGATCTTCAAAAGTCTTCCTGAAGTTAGAGCAGCAGCCTGTCAAAGAAGTCCTGCAGCCTTCTATTCCAGGCATCACCACGCCTTGCACCTACGCCAGATGAATGTCCAACTTCTTGGACGTGAAGAGGGGAGAAAGGAGAGTAGGGAGGATATAGAGAAGAGGGGAGGAGATAGCAGACAATGGGTTTTTTGCACAAAATAAGTTCTGCCCCGAAACCCTAGGTGCAGCAGGGTTTATATAGACCCTGTATGCTGCGCAGTGCCACATCATTCAACCAATCAAAAAATTCCAATAAATTTTGAAAAAATTTTGATTGGTGGAGTGATATCATCTGATCACATCAGATAAGAATCCCCATGCTCTCTCCTATGTTGGCACCAACAATGGATAAGCATAAATAGAGTGGCGCCAAAGAGTCCAAGTTTATCTGGACTCTTTGGTTCTTATCCATTTGGGGCGCCCACTTAAATCCAATTGGGCCCATGCCATAATCTGATTATGGCACCCAATTTGATTAGGTTTAGGCATGTGGACACTCTACAAAAATTCTCCAATAAGTCCTCTTCAGTTTAAGACCCATATGTCAACTTTTGACAGATATCCTAAAATGAAATTGGCAGGTGCTAGAAATTAGCAGGTGTTATTTTAAATTCATCTCATGAATTAAGAAAAGCCTTTTTTTGAGCTGGACAAGCTTTAATTAGACTAAGAAAAATCTTTCTAAGGTTCTATAGATGAGCCAGATCACATTTGACTCAGTAGAGACAGAAAAGAATACACGAGGAGAAAGTTAGGCTCAATCGAGTGCTAGCACGATTTTCTTGAACCTAATTGGATCTTATCCAAATCAATTGGGGTAGCCCAATTGATGAAATCCAGACCCTAACCCTTGTTTGTGTGATCCAGTTAGGTTCAATTCTGTATGGTAATGAGACATGTCGTGATCTCATCATCGACATCATCGAAACTCCTTTCAATGGACCAGAACTCTTCCGATTCAGACAATTAGAATGATCGATCATCAAAATCATTCTAATTGCTCCCAAAATCTCTCAGTGACACCTAACAGTATATGGTGGCAACCCATCAGAACTGAAGATGAACCTCTCGGTGCAGCTACCTGTGTGATTGAGATCCTCTATCATGAGTCCTGACTGAATTAGGGTTAAGGTGAACTCATCAAACCCAACATCAGTCATATGAATCAATCGATCGATCCGAATCCTATGTGAAACCTCAATGGAAAACTCTTTTCCATTATTTCACTCTGTCATGGCCATGGGCTCAAGAACTCGATCTTTCGATCACCATAGGACTACTCCTCTCATCTACCGAGGTTGATAGATCCTATCTTGATGCGATCTGATTCCTACAATGAATATGCTACAGCCAACATACACCTCAGGGTTCTAGATGGCTAGAAGATCGAGTTATGGTGTAGTCAAACTATAACACACTCAAGGTGAACCAACGATGCACCTCAGGTCAAAGAACTAGACACACAACTGCAGCATCGAGCTAGTCATCGACAAGAATGTAGATTTCCTTATGACTGCTCGAGGTGGTCACACTAAGTACTCTCGTTCTCAACGAATACCTGTACTCTCACTCTGATGTCTCCACACTATAGACTCAAGGCTCATCTACCCTAAGGAAGCGATCGTACACCAACCTTCCGGATCGATCACCATCCTCGTGATGATCCTATGGTCAGGAGTAGTTTATGAGTTAGTTATGTAAATTCATGCCTTAAATTTTCAACTCTTGAAAATATGAATTAACATTCCCACTAACTCAAAGGATGTATCACAGACACAATATACACAATGTGATAGAAGAATAACCCTTTTATTCATTTATAGTCAAAATTATAATTTTGCCTTTAGATTTGTACAGAAATGTGTCAGCCGATCTGGCATCTAGGGCACACATCTAACAGATCACACTCCAACTTTACAAGTATTTGACTGCGCTCAGAAGTCTTCTATCACTGAATTAGAAATTCAGTTAGTCCAGTATCAAAGCATAGTGAGTTGCTTGCAAGTCACTGAGGCGATCTCAGGTCTAAGGGACACTTATACCTATATCCCATCAGAGACATTAGGACTTGATGGGATATAGGTATAAGTGTCCCTTAGACCTGAGATCGCCTCAGTGACTTGCAAGCAACTCACTGTGCTTTGGTACTGGACTAACTAAATTTTTAATTCAGTGACAGAAGGCTTCTGGGCATAGTCAAATACTTGCGAAGTCAGAGTATGATCAAGATGGGATTTACCACTCCAAGAGTTGGAGAAGAATGAGTCGCTGTATTTCAATTTAGCAAAACCTTGGCTAAGATAATCCATCAGATGAATTTGATATTTTGAAATACAATATAGACAACCTAATCAGAGTTGACAGTTGAACACTGAGGTGTCCTATGTGAAAGAAACTAGATCTAGGGTTTTAGGGTTAGATCTTGAAACTTTTTCAAGATCAGGCAGTGAAAGACTAAAATAAATCAAAATTTATTTTTTAAAATTAGAAAATTTTTAGATCTAAGATTCTATTACATAATTATTATATAGCATTAAATTAAAAATTAAAATATATAGAGCATGAACTATATATTGATCATATCAACATGTTTCTATACTACATCTAATGTATGTATTAAACAATAGATCAGATTTATTACCTTGCATGTTAGACGTTCTAACCTTGCTGATCTAGACTTGAGGATGATGTTGTGAGCCGCACACATGTCCGGTCTCTAAGAGTCATCCACACGAGCCCACGAATCTCGATCAGAAGTCTTGCTCCAGAAAATCAGCACAGTATGCTAGTATTGCGCTGATCCTTCTTCGATGGTTGATCAGGTGCCTCCTTCTTCTTGATTTGAACTCTTCCAAAGATGAGAAGTAGGAGGAGGAGTTTCAAATCTGAGACACTCTTAGAAAACTCAAGATGGAGGAAGGGAAGAGATGAAACTAACAACCCCAGAAGAAGACCTTCTTCTTCTTCTCTTTACTCTCTCCTAGACACCCTATCTTGTATCTATTATATCTCAATGACCCAAAGATCTTTCTCTCTGATTTTTGGATGCCCCAAAGGACTCTCAAATTTCTATATTCACCAAAAATTTTATGAACTCATTTTATAGAGAGAGATATCATAGAGTCCTTGTCTAGGTCAAATACCTAGTCAAGGCTTATCCAAACATGGCAAGATAAGGGGCGTCCAACTCTTGGGCTCCTCCTCCTTATTTTTGTGCATGGTGAAGCAAAATTCAGTGCAGGGGTAAAATGGTAATTTTAAAACTTTTTTAAAATTATGATTTTATAGTGGAAAAATATTAATTAATCTAATTAATTAACATAAATTTATCCTACACTAGGATCTAAATATGATATATAGCATGCATGCATTTAAATTTGAAATTCGAATTTAAACAATAAATACTTTACTGTAATGTGTTCAGAACACAATACCTTTGTGTGGGTAGTAGATCACCGTAATTTGATCACCGTTGGAAGAGTCTGATCATCACGTTGTAGTCACACAGTATGTCTGGCCTCTACAGATCGTCCATATGAAGTTCTCTATCTGATCGACTCCTCACGAGTGCTAGCTCGTTGTAGAGTCTTTTCGACGATCGATGTTGATCGAACTCCTTCGATCGATGTCTGCCGATTCTTTGGATGCTCTGGATCATCAACAGATGTGCTTGAGAGGATGATGAAGATCTTCCTAAAATTTGGTGGTCTCACGACACTCGTAGCTCACCTTCTCACTTCTCTAACCCCAGGCTAAAAACTTGGGGAACTCACTGAAACCCTACGCACCTTTTTTTTTTCTTTTTCTCTCGAAAGGATATGGACCTTCACCTCACGCACAAGGATTTCTCACACCCAGATTTTCTCTCCAAAATTTTTCCAATTACCCACGCCCAACTCTTCTCCTCCTTTTAAAACAACAACAAACGTCCTATCCACGTGAGAGGATAAAGATGAGTAATTGCATATTTGAATTCAAATCAAATTTTGAATTCAAAAGAAAACTAATTTATCTCCATCCACTAAGGGCATGAGAAGAGGAGGGCGTGGCTTAATTTGTGCATGAGTGATTTCATGAGAAACATTTTCTCGTGTAATAAATGGGGCGTTAAAAGAGGATAAGGTCAAGACGCTAAGATTGGTTGCTCATTCAAATTCAAACTTTATTTTGAATTTGAATGGCCAACCAATTATCCTTATCCACTCATTTGGTGCATTAAAGTAGGACGTGAGGAAGGCTTTGCATGAGAAAAAATTCATGAGAACTTCCTTCTCGTGAATTCAAATGGGCGTAGTGGAAGTGAGGTGGCGCAGGGAGAATGGGTCAAGGTGGTTTCATTATTTAAACCAACCTAATTGAACCAAATAAGTTAGGCCCAATTAGACTAATTTAAATCCAACTTAATTAAGCTTAATTAGGCTCAATAAAATCTTAATTAAATCAGAAATTGATTAAGCCCAATCCCTAATCATATCAGGGACCAAACCATCTCGACGATTAGGTTAACTCTTAACCTAATCGGGTCAAACCCAACTGAATCCAATTCAATTGGACTTGATTCAAAAATAATTACACAATCAAATTGAGTTAATTAGTGATCAAATCACTAATTAAACCTCTCATAAATATTGAGTCCAAATCTGATGGATAATCGGGCATCAGAATTCATCGATATGTAACCCTGATCGAAGAGTCTTAAACCAGTGGGACTCTTGACCCCGGTACCCAAAATGTGTGAAATTCATGATCAAAGAATCCTGATTCTCGATCATAGAATCTCAGACATGAAGGACTCTTCACCAGCTATCAGATCAGATAGAAATCTCTAATGTGTGTGACCCCGCAGGTTCGAACCTAAGCTGGTAGCACAGGAACCAATTTCTGTACTAATCGAAGTGACCATCTAGCAATGGTATCCGATGTTCGGATAGGTTGAATAGTCATAATTACAATACTCAAAACCTACGTGAATATGGTTACTGTATAATTCATCCTTTTGACCCCTGTGTTTAGGATGACTCAAGGTTAAACTGTCAACCATGATCAGATCATCCGAATCGTGCTCAACTCAAACAGTCTTGTGACTCCTCACTAGGACTACCTTGGTCAAAGTTTTGCTAAATTGAAACACGACTATACACAACTCGTAAATTGGAGTGGTCAATCCCATCTTGACACACGCACCGATAAATCTAGTACTTGACTACACCCAGCAGTCTTCCATCACTAAATTAGAAATTCAGGTAGTCCAATGCCTAAGTGCAGTGAGTTGCTTGCAAGTCACCATGGCGGTCTCAGGTCGGAAGGATATTTATACCCATATTCCATTGGAGCAAATCTTGATAGTAGAAATAGCTCTGAAGTCGGTCACGTTCAGTGCAGATGTACCCTTACATCTCACCTGTATGCCATACCAGTGTCTACACACTCTTTGATTAAGAGGACAACCATCCTATATGGCATACAATGACCTATACTTGATAAATATTGTCATCCTTGATAGCAACGTATCATTTGATCACAAACAGATATAAAGACTAAATGACAAATCCTCCTTTGTCGAGTCTAAATAGTCCTAAGGACTTCACCACAATATAGGAGTTCATTAGAAGATGAAACATTTTGTGATGAAAAAAAATACTAAAATAATTTTTATTAATTCATAATTCATGTACATATATAAAAGGAGCACAACCGTCAACAGGCTGACGATTGGCTTTGGGACACTATTCCCAACAATCTCCCACTTGGCCTAAAGCCAGTTGGTGCAGTATCTAATACCCATCTTCGACTTGTAGTTGTCGAACTCCTTCACCACAATGGCTTTAGTGAATGGGTCGGTCAGGTTCTCCTTTTCGTCGATCTTCTGAAGATCGACGTCACCTTGATCCATAATTTTTTAGATGAGATGGTAGCAGCGCAGAATATGCTTCGTCCACTGGTGTGCCTTCGGTTCCTTCGCCTGAGCAATGGCTCCAGAGCTGTCACAGTAGAGTAGAACTAGACCAACAAGGGAGGGTGCTACTCCGAGCTCGATGATGAACTTCCTTAGCCACACCGTTTCTTTGGCAGCGTCTGATGCAGCGACATACTCCGCCTCGCAAACTAAATCAGCCACTGTGTGCTGCTTGGAACTCTTCCAGCAGATAGCCCCACCATAAAGGGTAAAAATAAATCCTGACACACTTTTACTATCATCATGATCAGACTGGAAACTAGAGTCTGTAAATCCTATAAGTCTCAAGTCTGATTCACCATAAACAAGCCACTGGTCCCTAGTATTTCTTAAATACTTCAGGATGGTTTTAACAACCTTCCAGTGATTCTCTCCTGGATCAGATTGGTATCTACTCACTACCCCTAGTGAGTATGCCACATCTGGTCGTGTACATATCATGGCGTACATGATAGATCCCACTGCCGAAGCATATGAAATTCTACCCATACGTTCTCTCTCTTGAGGTATTGTCGGACAATCCCTCTTCGACAGAGAAATTCCATGGCCTATCGGTAGATAGCCTTTCTTGAAATTCTCCATGCTGAACCTTTTCAGCATAGTATCAATGTATGTAGACTGGGATAAGCCAAGCAGCCTTTTAGATCTATCCCTATAGATCCTCATCCCTAGGATGTAGGAAGCTTCTCCCAGATCCTTCATGGAGAATTGTGACGACAGCCAAATCTTTATTCCCTGTAATGCAGGGACATCATTCCAAATTAAGAGAATGTCATCCACATACAATACAAGAAATACTACTACTGGACCATTAGCCCACTTATAAATACAGGGCTCTTCTCCGTTCTTAACGAAGCCATACATCTTGATCGTCCTATCAAAACGTATGTTCCAACTCCGGGATGCCTGCTTAAGTCCATAAATGGACCTCTGTAGCCTGCACACCTTAGACTCATCTGTGGATGTGAATCCTTCAGGTTGTATCATATACACCTCTTCGTCCAGCTCTCCGTTTAGGAAAGCTGTCTTCACATCCATCTGCCAGATTTTATAGTCCAGATGGGCAGCTATCGTAAGCATAATCCGAATAGATTTGAGCATTGCCACAGGAGAAAATATCTCGTCATAGTCTATACCATAATGTTGATGATATCCCTTGGCAACCAGACAGGCTTTATAGGTTTTCACCTTTCCGTCTGCGCCCCTCTTCCTCTTGAAGACCCACTTACACCCTATGGATTTTACTCCTTCGGGTGGGTCAACCAATGTCCACACATCATTGACCTTCATGGACTCCATTTCGGATTTCATGGCCTCTAGCCATTTCTCAGAGTCGGATCTCTGCATTGCATCCATGTAGGTGATCAGATCCTCATCATTTTCATCAAGTTCGATAGAATCGTCATCCCAGACCAAGAAACCATAGTATCTGTCCAGTTGATGTGGTACTCTACCAGATCGCCTTAAGGGTGCTTGAACAAAGGGCTCCGGATCTGATCTAATTAAATCCGGTTCAGGTTCAGCAACTTGCGTCGGATTTTCCACCTGCCGAATTTCATCAAGTTCGACCTTAGAGGCAACAGTCCCTTCACCAAGGAACTCCCTTTCCAAAAAGATTGCCTTAAGACTGACAAACACTTTTTGCTCATCAGCTAGGTAGAAGTAATACCTTTTGGTCTCTTTTGGGTACCCTATAAAATTACACTTGTTAGACCTAGGTCCAAGCTTGTCCGTAATTAAACGTTTAACATAAGCTGGACACCTCCAAATCCTAAGGTGCAAGAGTACTGGCTTACGTCCTATCCATATCTCATATGGTATTTTGGTTACAGACTTACTCAGAACCCTATTTTGAAGGTAACAAGCTGATTCGAGTGCATATCCCCAAAGGGAGATCGGCAGACCAGCAAACCCCATCATGGATCGAATCATGTCCAACAAGGTCCGATTCCTCCTTTCAGACACACCATTATGCTATGGTGTTCCAGGAGGTATCCACTGAGAGAGAATCCCATTCTCCTCAAGATATGTCAGAAAATCATTTGAAAGGTATTCACCTCCTCGATCAGATCAAAGAGTTTTAATATACTTTCCAGTTTATTTTTCTACCTCATTGTGGAATAGTTTGGACATTTCAAACGACTCTTGACTTATGCTTCATTAAATAGACATACCCATACCTCGATAGGTCGCTTGTGAAGGTTATGAAGTAGAAATATCTACCTCTTGCACTTGAGCTCATGGATCCACATACATCAGAATGTACTAGAGCCAAGTGTTCACTGGCTCGCTCACCTTTTTTAGTAAAAGGTGACTTGGTCATTTTACCAAGAAGACAGGACTCACAGGTTGGAAGTGATTCACAATCATCTACTTCAAGAATTCCTTCTTGAGCCAACCTGTTTATCCTGTTCTTATTGATATGACCTAGCTTACAGTGCCAAAGATAGACTTCTGACACATTATCTATTCTAGGACGTTTACCAAAGGTTTGAACCACATTAACAGGTTGTGATAGAAAGTAAATTCCATTATTAAGTTGTCCAACAAACATTGTAACACCATTCAAAATGATATTGCAAACATTTTCTTTTATTAAAAATTGATAACAGTTCATGGCCAAAAGGCCTACAAAAATAATATTTAATAAAAAGCTTGGACAATAGTGACATTTACTCAAAATTATATTTCGAGAATTGATTACAAAGTTCATGATTCCTAATGCTAGAATTGGAACTTTGCTTTCATCTCCAACATTCAGGAATCTCTCGCCTTCATCAAATCTCCTACTGACCTGCAGACCCTGCATCGAATTGCAAATATGATAAGGGCTTCCGGTATCCAATATCCAGGCAGTAGTATCACAAATGAAAAAGTTGCAAGGTGTTATCATATGAGTACCTTGCTTCTCTTCGACCTGTTTGGGTCCAGTGAGGCAATGTATAGAGGACAGTTTCTCTTCCAGTGCCCCTGCTTCTTGCAAAAGAAGCACTCCGCCTGGCTCTGGTCGGGCTTGCGCTTCTTGGTCTGACCCTGTGCAGACTGTTGGGAAATGTGTCCCAAAAAGTCAATTGTCAAGCTGTTGACGGTTGAGCAACCAAGTATTGTAATTGATTTATTAATAAATAAAATATATTTGGCATTTTCATCATAAGCTTTCATCTTCTAATGAACTCCGTTGTTATGATGAAGTCCGTAGGACTATTTAGATTCGATAAAGAGATGATTTATCGATTAGTCCTTAAAACTGTTCATGACCAAATGATAGGCTGTTAATAAGGACAACAGCTTCTATCGAGCATAGGTCGCTGTAGGCCATATGGGTTGGTTATCCTCTTAACCAAAGAGTGTGGAGACACTAGTATGGCATACAGGTGAGATATAAGGGTACATCATCATTGAACATGACCAACTCCAGAGTATTCTATTGTCGAGAATGTCTCTGATGGGATATAGGTATAAGTGTCCCTTAGACCTGAGATCGCCTCAGTGACTTGCAAGCAACTCACTGTGCTTTGGTACTGGACTAACTGAATTTCTAATTCAGAGACGGAAGGCTTCTGGGCACAGTCAAGTACTTGCGAAGTCAGAGTGTGATCGAGATGGGCTTGACCACTCCAAGAGTTGGAGAAGAATGAGTCGCTGTATTTCAATTTAGCAAAACCTTGGCCAGGGTAATCCATCAGATGGATTTGATATTTTGAAATACAATGTGGACAACCTGATCAGAGTTGACAGTTAAACTCTGGGGTGTCCTATGATCATTTTGGTCAAGAGGATGAATTATATGAAAACTATATCCACATGGGTTCTAAGGATGTTGTTCTACACATTCGACCTATCCGGTCGTCGGGTACCATTGCTAGATGGTCACTTCGATTGGTATAAGAATTTGTTCCTATGCTACCGGCTTAAGTTCGGACCTATGAGGTCACACACATTAGAGTTCATGATCCGATCGGATGGTTGATCAATGATTAAGAATCATTCTAGGGTTAAATAATCAATACGATTGACATTTAACCCAGTGCAAGTATTGCAGGAGGATCGATTAGCAATTCAATTGCTAATTGGCTTAATTTGATTAAGCCAATGGGCTGAGATTAAGTCTAATAAAATATGATTTAATTAGATTTGGTTTGGGCTTGATTGGATCAAGTCCAATTGGTTTATTGGATAAGCCAAGTGCAAGAAAAAACTAGTCCTAGTTCAACTAGGACTTGGGTCAATCTAATTTCTAATTTGATTAGAAAATTAAATCAGATTTAAATCTAATTTAATCTGATTAAATTAGATTCTTAATTGGGTTAAGACCTATTTTAATTGGGTTGATCTAATTTTGATTTGATTTGGTTTGGAAAACCAAATTAAAACAAGTCATAAGACAGAATCCTAGTAAGACTAGGATTCCACCTTGCGCCACATAATCCTTCTCCATGCCCTCTCTCTTATTCAACGCCAATCTCCACTTATTTTGTGCGACAAAAGCCCTCTCCCAGATCTCTCCCACGTTCACAAAAGGTCTCCTCTCTTCTTTCTTACATGGAAGGTGGTTTGGATCAAATCTAAAAGGAATAAGTTTGGATTTCGAATTCTATGAGATAGAGTTTTAGAAATCCAAAACTCTTTCAATTTTGCACCGAATTTATCCAAATTTTTTTTGGAATTTTTGTGGCTTTTAGGGTATACATTGTGCACCCTTTTCTGGTGATCTATATACAAAAATATGAAGGAGGTGCTCAAGAGTTGGGCGTCCCTTAACTTGCCATGTTTGGATAAGCCTTGACTAGGTGTTTGACCTAGACAAGGACTCTATCATATCTCTCTATATAAGATGAGTTTCTTTATGAAATTTTAGGAGAAGTCAGATAGTTGAGAGAAATTTGTGCCATAAAAAAATTAGAGATAAATACCTTTGGGTCATGGAGATATAAAAGATGCAAGTTTGGGTGTCTAGAGAGAAAAACGTGAAGAAGAAGAGGGTCTTCTTCTAGGGTTTTTGTTTTCATATCTTTCCTCCCTCCATCTTGAGTTTTCTGAGAGCGTCTCAGATCTGAAACTCCTCCTTATACTTTTCATCTTTGGAAGAGTCCAAATCAAGAAGAAGGAGGCACCTGATCAACCATCAAAGAAGGATCAGCGCAGTACTAGCATACTGTGCTGATTTCCTGAAGCAGGACTTCTGATCGAGATTCGTGGGCTTGTGTGGATGACTCCTAGAGGCCGAATATGTGTGCAGCTTGCAACATCATCCTTAAGCCCAGATCAACAAGGTTAGAACGTCTAACTTGCAAGGTAATAGATCTAATCTATTGTTTAATACATACATTAGATGTAGTATAGAAACATGTTGATATGATCAACATGTAGTTCATGCTATATTTATATATTTTAATTTTTGATTTAATGCTATGTAATAATTATATAATAGGATCTTAGATCTAAGATTTTTTTGATTTTAGAAAATAAATTTTGATTTATTTTAGTCTTCCGCTGTATGATCTTGAAAAAGTTTCAAGATCTAACCCTGAAACCCTAGATAAGGTTCCTACAATTGGTATCAGAGCCTAGGTTCTTTATTACATGATTATTTATACATGATTAGATTATTTCTTAGGTTAGATTTAATTTATAATCTGATTATTAAATCTAAAATTAAAATTTTAGATCAATCACAAACTGCAAGGTTGTCCGGCTGTAAGGTTTACCCCTTACAGTGCAAAGGTTGTCCTAGTTTGTGTAGATCTATCTTTAATCATAAATTTGTTAGATATGATCTAGATTAAATTTATGATTTATTAGATTTAAAATATATTTAAATCTAAAATAAAATCTCTTTGTTAATAATTTTTGTGCAAAGAAATTATTTAAAGTTAAAATTATTTCAATTACATGAACCTGTTTAGATTAGATCTAAAGTAGTTTCATGTTTATTTCACATGTATCTTGATTATGAATCAAACATGCAATATGTGGTAGAATCATATTGTAAAATTATTTTACAAATATGAAAATTATTTTTTGAAAAGTCAAACCCAACCCTCAGCCCAAAACTTAATTAAGAATTAAGAAGTTGTTTGATTAGGTTCTAGAATTGTGAATTGAAGAACCTAAGACACAAATCATAACACATTGGGTTAATGGGTTAGTGGAAATTAGGTCCATTAATTGGGTTAGACCTATGGTTAGATTAAAGATGGACTTAATTAGAGAATTGACTAAATCTAATCAATTGTTGTCTTAGATTAGGTCAAGGATTCTCTAGATCAATTACAATAGTTGTAGTTGGTCAAGTCCATGTCTTTAACGAGAACTAAATGGACTTGATTCTTGGCTAAGCGGTCTAGTATGAACTGTTAGGTTGATCTAATCGAAACTAATTAAACCAGTTGGTGTCTAAGGTAAACCAGACCGATGGTTTTTAATTGGGAGCCCGCTTACCTGGCCATTTCTGATGGTGTCTAAGGCAAGCTTTGGCAGACCCTCCCACTGATCGAACTTACCTGGTCTCTTGGTGAAATTATGTTTTAATCGGATCACTTGACTATTCGAGCTGACCCATGTCAGCTAGGTAAATCAGTGTGACTGATTTAGGTGCTCCTAGACCAGCCCTTTTAATGGTCTCCCTTAAGCTGACTTGGTGAAGCCAGTGGGAGGATCATGATAAGCTGGTTCATCTGACCTCATCCTCTATATTATTTAAATCTTCTAAAATTATTAGATCCTTAAAATGATAAAGTTATGGAGATAACTGAGTCATAGCCTCCCATTAAGGTGTTTGATAATGAGTCCATTAACTCAATAATCATTGCAGACCCAAAGGCCTGGTGCTTGTTGACTAATGGAATTATCACTCATCATATGATGACTTGGAAGTGTCTCTCTAATGGTGGTTAGGTGAGCCAACCAAAGTTGGGCTTAATCATTCGTTGGTTAGATACACCAAGTATGATCATGTTAATGGTTGGACCTAACCGGATCCTTACAGTGGAGGCCAAAGCCTACTGATTAGATTTCTTGGGCAAAATTAAAATTACTAGAAATTGTTTAGAGAAACAATTGGTTATGAACCTACCCTTAGATGTACATGGGTTGACCAACCAAAGTTGAGCTTGTGTGCAGTCTAAGTGGATTCTAGTACCCACTAAGGAATTAGGGTAATTCCTCGAGTTGGAGGTAGAGGCTACCAATTTGAATAAAATAGTGGGAGAAACCTTTTGATTAAAGTCCAAATCTTTAGGTTTAATGAATCAATTACTAATTAGGTTATGGTTCTCCTTTGTGCAAATATGGCCACTTCCCTATCGCTCCGATCATTGTTGGACAATGATAAGTTGGTGGGACCCAACTTCAGTAGCTGGTACCGAAAGTTGAAGATAGTCTTGGAGCATGAACGGATCCTATATGTGATAATGGATCCTGCACCTGTGGAGCCAGCTGTCAATGCATGTGGAACAGTCAGAGATACTTACTAGAAGTGGCTCAGTGACCGGACCACAGTGCGCTGTATCATGCTGGCTGTCATGAGCGATGAGTTCAATCGCAAATTCGAGATGGCTCAGCCAAAGGACATGCTTCAAGTGTTGGAGGATGCCTTTGGCACACCCGATGACATGGAGAGGCACAAGACTAGTTGGGCCATCTTCAACACCAAAATATGGGATGGTGCCTCTGTCACTGATCATGTATTGTACATGATCGAGCTGATGGAAAGATTGAGCAAGCTCGGCTTTTCCTTGCATGAGCAGCTTGGGAAAGATGCAATACTGAACTCGCTGCCCAAGTCTTATCTCCCATTCCTCACTCATTATAGAATGACAAAGCCTAAAGAGAACTACCACAGGTTACTGGGGTTGCTTCAGAACTTTGAGAAGGATCACAAACTTTACAAGGAGTCGGTGAACTTAGTTGGAGGTTCATCTTCTGGTTCTCGACCTTTTAAGAAAGGGAAGAAGAACAAGAAGAAGAAAGTGAAGAAGGGGCAAGTTCAGGCTGGGATATCAGTGCAGAGCCAGACCAAAAAGAACAAACTCGATAAGAGTCTATTCAACTGGCAAGCACCCTAGATTAGATAGTGTGTCAGATATCTACTTATGGCACTGTAGGCTAGGTCATATAAACAAGAACAGAATAAATAGGTTGACTCAAGAGGAAATCTTCGAAGTCAGTGATTGTGAATCACTTCTAACCTGTGAGTCCTGTCTTCTTAGTAAAATGACCAAGTCATCTTTTACTGAAAAAGGTGAGAGAGCTACTGAGCTCTTGGGCCTAGTACATACTGATGTTTGCAGGCCCATAAGCACCAGTGCTAGAGGTGGATATTTCTACTTCATAACTTTCACGGATGACCTATCCCGATATGGATATGTCTATCTGATGAAACATAAGTCGGATTCATTTAAAATGTTCAAACGATTCTGAAGTGAAGTAGAAAAATAAACTGGGAAGAGTATTAAAACTCTTCGATCTGATCAAGGAGGAGAATACCTTTCTAGTGAGTTTCTCACATATCTAGGAGAGAATAGGATTCTCTCCCAATGGACTCCTCCAGAAACACCACAGCATAATGGTGTATTTGAAAGGAGGAATCGGACTCTGTTAGACATGGTCCGATCCATGATGGGTTTTGCTAGCTTGCCGATATCCTTCTGGGGATATGCACTCGAATCGGCCTGTTATCTGTTAAATAGGGTTCCAAGTAAGTCTGTAATTAAGACTCCATATGAGATATGGATGGGACGTAAGCCAGCACTTTCACACCTTAGGGTCTGGGGGTGCCCGACCTATGTCAAACGATTAGTCACAGACAAATTTGGACCTAGGTCTGACAAATGCTCATTCATAGGGTACCCCAAAGAGACAAAATGGTATTTTTTCTACCATGCTGATGGACAAAAGGTGTTCGTCAGCCTTAAGGCAATCTTTTTAGAAAAGGAGTTCTTTAATGAAGGAACCGTTGCCTCTAAGATTAAACTTGATAAAGTTCAACAGGTAGAAGGACCGACACCAATAGCTGAACCTGAGTCTGATATGATTAGATCATATTCGGAGCCCAATGTACCTGCACTATTAAGGCGATCTGATAGAGTACCGCATCAATCGGATAGATACTATGATTTCTTGATCTGGGACGGTGATCCCATTGAACTTGATGAGAATAATGAGGACCCGATCACCTATATGGATGCAATGCAAAGATCTGATTCTGAGAAATGGCTTGAAGCCATGAAATCCGAAATGGAGTCCATGAAGGTCAACGATGTATGGACATTGGTTGACCCACCTGAAGGGGTTAAACCCATTGGGTGTAAATAGGTCTTCAAAAGGAAGAGGGGTGCAGACGGAAAGGTGGAGATCTATAAAGCCCATCTGGTAGCCAAGGGGTATCATCAACGTTACGGTATTGACTATGACGAGACGTTTTCCCCTGTGGCAATGCTCAAATCTATTCGGATAATGCTTGCAATAGCTGCCCATCTAGATTATTAGATCTGGCAGATGGATGTAAAGACAGCTTTCCTGAATGGAGAGCTGATCGAAGAGGTGTATATGATATAACCTGAGAGGTTTACATCCACAGATGAGTCCAAGGTGTGCAAGCTTCAGAGATCCATTTATGGATTGAAGCAAGCTTCTCGGAGTTTAAACATGCGTTTTGATAAGGTGATCAAAACGTATGGCTTCATTAAGAATGGAGAAGAGCCCTGCATCTATAAATGGGCAAATGGTCCAGTTGTGGTATTCCTTATCTTGTACGTGGATGACATTCTCTTAATCGAGAATGACATCCCCGCACTACAGGGAATAAAAGTTTGGTTGTCATCACAGTTTTCCATGAAGGACTTGGGTGAAACATCCTACATCCTAGGGATAAAGATCTATAGGGATAGATCTAAAAGGATGCTTGGTTTATCCCAGTCCATGTACATAGACACTGTGCTGAAGAGGTTCAACATGGAGAATTCCAAGAAGGGCTATCTACCGATAGGCCAAGGAATTTCTCTCTCTAAGAAGGATTATCCGACAACTCCTGAAGAGAGAGAGCATATGAGTAGAGTCCCATATGCTTTAGCCGTGGGATCTATCATGTACGCCATGACATGTACAAGACCAGATGTGGCATACTCACTAGGAGTAGTGAGTAGATATCAATCTGATCCTGGAGAAAACCACTGGAAAGTGGTTAAAGCCATCCTTAAGTATTTGAGAAATACTAAGGACCAATGGTTGGTTTATGGCGAGTCAAATCTGAAACTTGTGGGGTTCACAGACTCCAGCTTCCAATCTGACCATGATGACAGCAGGAGTGTGTCGGGTTATATCTTTACTCTGAATGGTGGAGCCATCTGCTGGAAGAATTCCAAGCAGCATACTGTGGCAGACTCTGTTTGTGAAGCGGAGTACATCGCAGCATCAGATGCCGCGAAAGAAGCTGTGTGGCTGAGGAAATTCATCAACGAGCTCGGAGTAGCACCCTCACTCGATGGTCCAGTCCTGCTCTACTGCGACAGCACTGGTGCCATAGCTCAGGCGAAGGAACCTAAAGCACATCAGTGGATGAAGCACATCTTGCACCGCTTCCACCTGATCCGAGAGATCGTGGATCGAGGTGACGTCGACCTTCAGAAGATCGATGGAAAGGAGAACCTAGCTGACTCCTTCACTAAAGCCCTGACGATAAAGGAGTTCGACAACCACAAGTCGAAGATGGGTATTAGATACTGTGCCAAGTGGCTTTAGGACAAATGAAAGTTGTTGGAAAATGTGTCCCAAAAAGCCAATCGTCAAGCTGTTGATGGTTGAGCAACCAAGTATTGTAATTGATTTATTAATAAATAAAATATATTTGGCATTTTCATCATAAGCTTTCATCTTCTAATGAACTCCGTTGTTATGATGAAGTCCTTAGGACTATTTAGATTCGATAAAGAGAGGATTTATCGATTAGTCTTTAAAACTGTTCACGACCAAATGATAGGCTGTTAATAAGGATAACAGCTTCTATCGAGCATAGGTCGCTGTAGGCCATATGGGTTGGTTGTCCTCTTAACCAAAGAGTGTGGAGACACTGGTATGGCATACAGGTGAGATGTAAGGGTACATCATCATTGAACGTGACCAACTCCAGAGTATTCTGCTGTCGAGAATGTCTCTGATGGGATATAGGTATAAGTGTCCCTTAGACCTGAGATCGCCTCAGTGACTTGCAAGCAACTCACTGTGCTTTGGTATTGGACTAACTGAATTTTTAATTCAGAGACGGAAGGCTTTTGGGCACAGTCAAGTACTTGCGAAGTCAGAGTGTGATCGAGATGGGATTGACCACTCCAAGAGTTGGACAAGAATGAGTCGCTGTATTTCAATTTAGCAAAACCTTGGCCAGGGTAATCCATCAGATGGATTTGATATTTTGAAATACAATGTGGACAACCTGATCAAAGTTGACAGTTAAACTCTGGGGTATCCTATGATCATTTTGGTCAAGGGGATGAATTATATGAAAACTATATCCGCATGGGTTCTAAGGATGTTGTTCTACACATTCGACCTATCCGGTCGTCGGGTACCATTGCTAGATGGTCACTTTGATTGGTATAAGAATTTATTCCTAGGCTACCGGCTTAGGTTTGAACCTATGAGGTCACACACATTAGAGTTCATGATCCGATCGGATGGTTGATCAATGATTAAGAATCGTTCTAGGGTTAAATAATCAATACGATTGACATTTAACCCAGTGCAAGTATTGCAGGAGGATCGATTAGCAATTCGATTGCTAATTGGCTTAATTTGATTAAGCCAATGGGCTGAGATTAAGTATAATAAAATATGATTTAATTAGATTTGGTTTGGGCTTGATTGGATCAAGTCCAATTGGTTTATTGGATAAGCCAAGTGCAAGAAAAAACTAGTCCTAGTTCAACTAGGACTTGGGTCAATCTAATTTCTAATTTGATTAGAAAATTAAATCAGATTTAAATCTAATTTAATCTGATTAAATTAGATTCTTAATTGGGTTAAGACCTATTTTAATTGGGTTGATCTAATTTTGATTTGATTTGGTTTGGAAAACCAAATTAAAACAAGTCATAAGACAGAATCCTAGTAAGACTAGGATTCCACCTTGCGCCACATAATCCTTCTCCATGCCCTCTCTCTTATTCAACGCCAATCTCCACTTATTTTGTGCGACAAAAGCCCTCTCCCAGATCTCTCCCACGTTCACAAAAGGTCTCCTCTCTTCTTTCTTACATGGAAGGTGGTTTGGATCAAATCTAAAAGGAATAAGTTTGGATTTCGAATTCTATGAGATAGAGTTTTAGAAATCCAAAACTCTTTCAATTTTGCACCGAATTTATCCAAATTTTTTTTGGAATTTTCATAGCTTTTAGGGTATACATTGTGCACCATTTTCTAGTAATCCATGCACGAAAATATGAAGGAGGTGCTCAAGAGTTGGGCATCTCTTAACTTGCCATGTTTGGATAAGCCTTGACTAGGTGTTTGACCTAGATAAGGACTCTATCATATCTCCCTATATAAGACTAGTTTCTTTGTAAAATTTTAGGGGAAGTTAGAGATTTGAGAGACATTTGTGCCATCCAAGAATAAGAGAGAAATACCTTTGGATCATGGAGATATAAAAGATGCAAGTTTGGGTGTCTAGAGAGAAAAACGTGAAGAAGAAAAGGGTCTTCTTCTAGGGTTTTTGTTTTCATATCTTTCCTCCCTCCATCTTGAGTTTTCTGAGAGCATCTCAGATCTGAAACTCTTCCTTCTACTTTCCATCTTTGGAAGAGTCCAAATCAAGAAGAAGGAGGCACCTGAACAACCATCAAAGAAGGATCAGCGCAGTACTAGCATACTGTGCTGATTTCCTGAAGCAGGACTTCTGATCGAGATTCGTGGGCTCGTGTGGATGACTCCTAGAGGCCGAATGCATGTGCAGCTTGCAACATCATCCTTAAGCCCAGATCAATAAGGTTAGAATATCTAACTTGCAAGGTAATAGATCTGATCTATTGTTTAATACATACATTAGATGTAGTATAGAAACATGTTGATATGATCAACATGTAGTTCATGCTATATTTATATATTTTAATTTCTGATTTAATGCTATGTAATAATCATGTAATAGGATCTTAGATCTAGAGATTTTCTGATTTTAAAAAATAAATTTTGATTTATTTTAGTCTTCCGCTGTATGATCTTGAAAAAGTTTCAAGATCTAACCCTGAAACCCTAGATCTGGTTCCTTCACAGACATCCCAGCATGCGGCTGCACCTTCTTATTCTTCTTCTTCTTGTTCTTCTTCCCTTTCTTAAAGGATCGACGACCAGAAGAAGACCCTCCCACAATATTTACCAACTCCTTATGGAGCTGGTGGTCCTTCTCAAAGTTCTGCAGCAACCCCAACAAGCCGTGGTAGTTCACTGCAGGCTTTGTCATTCAAAAATGAGTAATGAAGGGAAGGTAGGACTTGGGCAGAGAATTAAAGATCGCATCCTTATCAAGCTGCTCATGCAGGAGAAAGCCCAGTTTACTTAGGTGCTCAATCATTTCGATCATGTACAGTATATGATCAGTGACTGAGACTCCATCCCTCATCCAAGCATTGAAAATGGCACAACTAGTTTTGTGCCTTTCAACATTGTCAGGCGTGCCAAAGGAGTCGTTCAACATTTGAAGCATCTCCTGTGGTTGGGCTTTCTCGAACCTGCGGCTGAACTCATCATTCATTGTCGCCAGCATAATGCACCGAACGATGGTGCGATCATTGAGCCACTTCTGGTAAGTGTCTCGGACCACCCCTCTAGCATTCGGGACTGGCTCTTCAAGTGCCGGATCTGTTACTACATAAAGGATCTGCTCATGCTCAAAGATGATTTTTAATTTTCGATACTAGCTATCGAAATTAGGTCCAATGAGCTTGTCATTATCTAATAATGATCGGAGCAAAAGGGTAGTGGGCATAGCTGCATAAAAAAAAACCAGACCTATATTAGTACATAAATTATTAATACTAAAGACTTGGACTTTAGTCTAAAGTTTCTCCCAGAATTTTTACGAACTTGTAGCCTCAACCTCCAATTCGAGGAATTACTTTAATTCCTTAGTGGATACTAGAATCCACACAGACTACACACAAGCCCAACTTTGGTTGGTCAACCCATGTGCATCTATGGGTAGGTTCATAACCAGTTGTTTCTCTAAACAACTTCTAGTAATTCATTTTGCCCCAGAACCTAATTAGTAGGCTTTGGCCTCCACTGAAAAGATCTGGTTAGGTCCAACCATTAACATGACTTGATTTGGTGAATCGGACCAATAAATGATCAGGCCCAACTTTGGCCGGCCAACCTGACCACCATCAGAAAGACTCAAACCAAATTATCATATTATGAATGATAATTTCATTAGTCAATAAGCACCAGGCCTTTGGGCCTCCAATGATTATTAAACTAATGGACTGATTATCACTCACTTAATGGGAGGCTATGACTTAGTTATCACTATAACTTAATCATTTTAGGGACCTAATAATTTTGAGGATTTTATTAAAGGATAGATGAGAAGAAAATATCATATCCAGTCAATTTCAATCCTCCCACTGACTTCACCAAGTCAGATTAAAAAGGATTTAATTAAAGCCGACAATAGGAGCACCTAAATTAGTCACACTGATTTACCTAATGACATGGGTGAGCCCTAATCATTAAGTGATCTAATCAAAACTTAATTCACCAGGTTGGCCAGGTAAGTGAGATCAGTGGTGGGGATAAGCCATTAACTCGTCAGAGATCGAATCACTGTGAGTAGATCCCACTTAAAAACCACTGGTCAAACTGTAAAACTTATCTTAGACACCAACCGGTTCATTAGTTTTAATTTGATCAACTTAGTAAATAGGGTTCCACCGTATAGCCATGAATTAAGTCCATCTTGGTCTAGTTAAAGACATGGACCCATTCAACTACAACTATTGGAGTTGAGTCTAGAGTATCCTTGACCTAATCTAATTCAACTTTTGATTAGATTTGATCAATTACTCTAATTTAGTCCATTTCTTTAAGCTAACCTTAGGTCTAACCCATCTAACCCATTGACCCACAAGTTTATGCAATTATTTTAGGTCTTAATTCATAATTCTAGACCTACTAGACAATACTTAATTTTTTTTTTTAATTAAATATTTGGGTTGATGGGTCAGGGTTTGGCATTTCGAAAATAATTTTTAAATTTGAAAGATTTTATTTTCTGTTCACCAAATATGTTGACTCATTTCACAAATAGATCAGTACATTTCATAAATAGCAATCCTATTGCTAATTACATAACAGAAAATAACTCAATCAAAATAAATCATGAATATTCTTTTAGATCTAATCTAACACATTCATGATAAATTTCACAATTGAATCTATACAATTAATTTCTTTTACTGCTTCATCTGCATGGGATATAATTACAGCGGTACCCCAACCGCCATAGGAGACCCTATCGAATGGAAGGAAAGGGCCTTTAAACCCTACTTTTCTCCTATGACCGGATGGCCATGGCAACCAACCCAATTCGATTACTTGCTACTTGGATCAAGTATATCTAAATATACCAATTTTAAAATTTAAATTTCAAATTTTAAATTTTAAATTTCAAATTTTGAATTTTAAATTTCAAACAAATTTTAAATTTTAAATTTTAAAATTTTGAATTTCAAATTTTAAATTTTAAACTGTCAACCCTAAGAACCTACGTGAATATGGTTACTGTATAATTCATCCTTTTGACCCCTATGTTTAGGATGACTCAGGGTTAAACTGTCAACCCTGATCAGATCATCCGAATCGTGCTCAACTCAAACAGTCCTGTGACTCCTCACTAGGACTACCTTAGTCAAGGTTTTGCTAAATTCAAACATGACTGTACACAGCTCCTAAATTGGAGTGATCAATCCCAACTTGACACACGTACTGACAAGTCAAGTACTTGACTACACCCAGCAGCCTTCCGTCATTGAATTAGAAATTTAGGTAGTCCAGTGCCTAAGTACAGTGAGTTGCTTGCAAGTCACCATGGCGGTCTCAGGTCGGAAGGACATTTATACCCATATTCCATCGGAGCAAATTTTGACAGTAGAAATAGCTCCGGAGTCAGTCACGTTTAGTGCAGATGTATCCTTACATCTCACCTGTATACCATACCAGTGTCTACACACTCTTTGGTTAAGAGGACAACCATTCTATATGGCATACAACGACCTATGCTTGATAAACGTTGTCGTCCTTGGTAGCAACGTATCATTTGGTCGCGAACAGATTTAAGGACTAAACGACAAATACTCCTTTGTGGAGTCTAAATAGTCCTAAGGACTTCATCACAACATAGGAGTTCATTAGAAGATGAAATATTTTGTGATGAAAAAAATATCAAAATAATTTTTATTAATTCATAATTCATGTACATATACAAAAGGAGCACAACCGTCAACAGGCTGACGATTGACTTTGGGACACTATTCCCAACACATGGACCACCAGAAAAGGGTGCACAATATGTGCCCTAAAATCCATGAAAATCTCAAAAAAATTTTGGATAAATTTGATGCAAAAAGGAAAGAATTTTGGATTTCTAAAACTCTATCTCATAGAATTTAAAATTCAAACTTATTCCTACTTTGATTTGATCCACAACCACTTTCCATGTATGAAAGAAGAGAGAAAACCTTTTGAACATGGAAAAGACCTGAGAGAGGGCTTTTGTTGCACAAAATAAGAGGAGATTGGCGTGGAATAAGAGAGAGGGCATGGGGGGCTTATGTGGCGCAAAGTGGAATCCTAGTCTTACTAGAATTCTATCTTATGACTTGTTTTAATTTGGTTTCTCAAACCAAATCAAACTAAAATTAGATCAACCCAATTAAAATAGATCTTAACCCAATTAAGAACCTAATTTAATCAAATTAAATTAGATTTAAATATGATTTAATTTTTTAATCAAATTAAAAATTTGGTTGACCCAAGTCCTAATTGAACTAGGACTAGTTTTTTCTTGCACTTGGCTTATCCAATAAACTAATTGGACTTGATCCAATCAAGTCCAAATTAAATTTAATTAAATTATATTCAATTAGACTTAATCTCAGCCCATTGGCTTAATCAAATTAAGCCAAATAGCAATCAAATTGCTAATCGATCCTCCTGCAACACTTGCACTAGGTTAAATGTCAATTATATTGATCATTTAACCCTAGAACGATTCTTAATCATTGATCAACCATCCGATCGGATCATGAACTCTAATGTGTGTGACCTCATAGATCCGAACCTAAGCTGGTAGCACAGAAATAAATTTCTATACCAAATAAAGTGACCATCTAGCAATGGTATCCAACGACCGGATAGGTCGAATGTGTAGAACAATATCTTTAGAACCCATGCCGATATAGTTTTCATATAATTCATCCCCTTGACCAAAATGATCATAGGACACCTCAGAGTTCAACTATCAACTCTGATCAGGTTGTCCACATTGTATTTCAAAATATCAAATCCATCTGATGGATTACCCTGGCCAAGGTTTTGCTAAATTGAAATATAGTGACTCATTCTTCTCCAACTCTTAGAGTGGTCAATCCCATCTCGATCACACTCTGACTTTGCAAGTACTTGACTATGCCCAGAAGCCTTCCGTCATTGATTTAAAAATTCAGTTAGTCCAATACCAAAGCACAGTGAGTTGCTTGCAAGTCACTGAGATGATCTCAGATCTAAGGGACACTTATACCTATATCCCATCAGAGTCATTCTTAACAGCAGAATGCTCTGGAGTTGGTCACGTTCAATGATGATGTACCCTTATATCTCATTTGTATGCCATACCAGTGTCTCCACACTCCTTGATTAAGAGGATAACCAACCCATATGGCCTACAGCATCCTATGCTCGATAGAAGCTGTCGTCCTTATTAACAGCCTATCATTTGGTCATGAATAGTTTTAAGAACTAATCGATAAATTCTCTCTTTATCGAATCTGAATAGTCCTAAGGACTTCATCATAACAACAAAGTTTGTTAGAAGATAAAAACTTATAATAAAAATACCAAAAATATATTTTATTTATAAATAAATCAATTACAATACTTGATTGCTCAATCGTCAACACCTTGACGATTGGCTTTTAGGATATATTTTTCAACAACTCCCACTTGTCCTAAAGCCACTCGGCATAGTATCTAATACGCATCTTCGACTTGTGATTGTCGAACTCCTTTATTGCCAGGGCTTTAGTGAAGGAGTCAGCCAGGTTCTCTTTTCTATCAATCTTCTGATGGTCAACGTCACCTCGATCCACTATCTTTCAAACCAGATGGAAGCGACGCAAAATATGCTTCATCTGCTGGTGTGCTTTGGGTTCCTTCACTTGAGCTATGGCACCAGTGCTGTCGCAGTTGGGCAGGATCGGACCATCGAGGGAGGGTGCTACTCCGAGCTCGGTGATGAATTTTCTCAACCACAGCTTTCTTCGCGACATCCGATGCTATGATGTACTCCGCTTCACAAACAGAGTCTACCACAGTATGCTGCTTGAAACTCTTCTAGCAGATGGTTCCACCATTCAGAGTAAAGATATAACCCGATATACTTCTACTGTCATCATGGTCAGATTGAAAGTTGAAGTCTGTGAACCCCACAAGTTTCAGATCTGACTCGCTATAAACCAACCATTGGTCCTTAGTATTTCTCAAATACTTAAAGATGGCTTTAACCACTTTCCAGTGATTTTCTCCAAGATCAGATTGGTATCTACTCACTACTCCTAGTGAGTATGCCACATCTGATCTTGTACATGTCTTGATGTACATGATAGATCTCACGGTCGAAGTATATGGGACTCTACTCATACGCTCTCTCTCTTCAGAAGTTATCGGATAATTCTTCTTAGAGAGAAAAATTTCATGACCTATCGGTAGATAGCCCTTCTTGGAATTCTCCATGCTGAACCTCTTCAGCATAGTGTCTATGTACGTGGACTAGGATAACCCAAGCATTCTTTTAGATCTATCCCTATAGACCTTCATCCCTAGGATGTAGGATGCTTCACCCAAGTCCTTCATGGAGAACTGTGATGACAACCAAACTTTTATTCCCTGTAGTGTGGGGATGTCATTCTCGATTAAGAGAATATCATCCACGTACAAGATAAGGAATACCACAACTGAACCATTTGCCCATTTATAAATGCAGGGCTCTTCTCCATTCTTAACGAAGCCATACATTTTGATCACCTTATCAAAATGCATGTTCCAACTTTGAGAAGCTTGCACACCTTGGACTCATCTGTGGATGTAAACCCCTCAGATTGTATCATATACACCTCTTCGGTCAGCTCTCCATTCAGAAAAGCTATCTTTACATCCATTTGTCAGATCTCATAATCCAGATGGGCAGCTATTGCAAGCATTATTCGAATAGATTTGAGCATTGCCACAGGAGAAAATATCTCATCATAGTCAATACCATTACGTTGACGATACTCCTTGGCAACCAGATGGGCTTTATAGGTCTCCACCTTTCCGTCTGCGCCCCTTTTCCTTTTGAACACCCATTTACATCCAATTGGTTTAACCCCTTCAGGTGGGTCAACCAATGTCCATACATCGTTGACCTTCATGGACTCCATTTTAGATTTCATGGCTTCAAGCCATTTCTCAAAATCAGATCTCTGCATTGCATCCATATAGGTGATCGGATCCTCATCATTCTTAACGAGTTCGATGGGATCACTGTCCCAGACTAAGAAACTATAGTATCTGTCTGGCTGATGCGATACTCTACCAAATCGCCTTAATAGTACAGGTACATTGAGCTCTGGATCTGATCTAATCAAATCCGATTCAGATTCAGCTATTGGTGTCGGTTCTTCTACCTATTGAACTTCATCAAGTTCAACCTTAGAGGCAATGGTTCCTTCACCAAGGAACTCTTTTTCTAAAAAGATTGCCTTAAGACTGACGAACACCTTTTGTTCATCAGTATGGTAGAAAAAATATCCTTTGGTCTCTTTGGGGTACCCGATGAATGTGCATTTGTCAGATGTAGGTCCAAGTTTGTCTGTGACAAATTATTTGACATAGGTTGGGCACCCCCAGACTCTAAGATGTGAAAGTGCTGGCTTACGCCCTGTCCATATCTCATATGGAGTCTTAATTACAGACTTACTTGAAATCCTATTTAATAGATAACAGGTCGATTCGAGTGCATATCCCTAGAAGGATATCGACAGCTAGCAAAACCCATCATAGATTGGACCATATCTAATAGAGCCTAATTTCTTCTTTCAGACACACCATTATGCTGTGATGTTCCTGGAGAAATCCATTAGGAGAGAATCTCATTCTCTCCTAGATATGTGAGAAACTCACTAGAAAGATATTCTCCTCCTCGATCAGATCAAAGAGTTTTAATGCTCTTCCCAGTTTGTTTTTCTACTTCACTTCAGAATCATTTGAACATTTCAAATGAATCCGACTTATGTTTTATCAAATAGGCATATCCATATCTGGATAGATCATCCGTGAAAGTTTTGAAGTAGAAATATCCATCTCTAGAACTTGTGCTCATGGGCCCGCATACATCAGTATGTACTAGGCCCAAGAGCTCAGTAGCTCTCTCACCTTTTTCAGTAAAAGGTGACTTGATCATTTTACCAAGAAGACAGGAATCACAGGTTGGAAGTGATTCACAATCACTGACTTCGAAGATTCTCGCTTGAGTCAACCTGTTTATTCTGTTCTTGTTTATATGACCTAGCCTACAGTGCCATAAGTAGATATCTGATACACACTATCTAATCTAGGGTGCTTGCTAGTAGAATAGATTTTTATCAGGCTTGATCTTTCTGGTCTGGCCCTGCACTGATGTCCTAGCCTGAACTTGCACCTTCTTCACTTTCTTCTTCTTGTTCTTCTTCTCTTTCTCAAAGGATCGAGAACCAGAAGATGAACCTCCCACTAAGTTCACCGACTCCTTGTGGAGTTGGTGATCCTTCTCAAAGTTTTGAAGCAACCCCAGTAACCCATGGTAGTTTACTTCAGACTTTTTCATTTTATAATGAGTGAGAAATGAGAGATAGGACTTGGGCAGCGAGTTCAGTATTGCATCTTTCCCAAGCTGCTCATGCAAGAGAAAGCTAATCTTGCTCAATCATTCTATCAGCTCGATCATGTACAATACATGATCAGTGACAGAGGCACCATCCTGCATTTTGGTGTTGAAGATGGCACAACTAGTCTTGTGTCTCTCCACGTCATCGGGTGTGCCAAAGGCATCCTCCAACACTTGAAGCATATCCTTTGGCTGAGCCGTCTCAAATCTGTGACTGAACTCGTTGCTCATGGCAGTCAGTATGATACAGCGCACCATGGTTCGGTCACTGAGCCATTCTGGTAAGTGTCTCTGACTTTCCACATGCATTGGCAGCTGGCTCCTCAGGTGCAGGATCCATTATCATATATAGGATCCGTTCATGCTCCAGGACTATCTTCAACTTTCGATACCAGCTACCGAAGTTGGGTCCCACCAACTTATCATTGTCCAACAATGATCGGAGCGATAGGGAAGTAGCCATATTTGCACAAAGAAAAATAATAACCTAATTAGTAATTGATTCATTAAACCTAAAGATTTGGACTTTAATCAAAAGGTTTCTCTCACTATTTTATTCGAATTGGTAGCCTCTACCTCTAATTCGAGGAATTACCCTAATTCCTTAGTGGGTACTAGAATCCACTTAGACTGCACACAAGCCTAACTTTGATTGGCCAACCCATGTACATCTAAGGGTAGGTTCATAACCAATTATTTCTCTAAATAATTTTTAGTAATTTTAATTTTGCCTCAGAAACCTAATCAGTAGGCTTTGGCCTCCACTGTAAGGATCTGGTTAGGTCCAACCATTAACATGACCATATTTGGTGCATCTAAACAACGAATGATTAAGCCCAACATTGGTTGGCTCACCTAACCACCATTAGATAGACACTTCCAAGTCATCATATGATGAGTGATAATTCCATTAGTCAACAAGCACCAGGCCTTTGGATCTGCAATGATTATTGAGTTAATGGACTCATTATCAAACACCTTAATAGGAGGCTATGACTCAGTTATCTTCATAACTTTATCATTTTAAGGACCTAATAATTTTAGAAGATTTAAATGATTTAGAGGATGAGGTTAGATGAACCAGCTTATCATGATCCTCTCACTAGCTTCACCAAGTCAGCTTAAGGGAGACCATTAAAAGGACTAGTTTAGGAGCACCTAAATCAGTCACACTGATTTATCTAGCTGACATGGGTCAGCTCGAATAGTCAAGTGATCCGATTAAAATGTAATTTCACCAAGAGGCCAGGTAAGTTCGATCAGTGGGAGGGTCGGCCAATGCTTGCCTTAAACACCATCAAAAATGGCCAGGTAAGCGGGCTCCCAATTAAAAACACCGGTCTGGTTTACCTTAGACACTAACTGATTTAATTAGTTTTGATTAGATCAACCTAACAGTTCGTGCTAGACCGCTTAGCCAAGAATCAAGTCTATTTGGTTCTCGTTAAAGACATGGACTTGACCAACTACAACTATTGTAATTGATCTAGAGAATCCTTGACCTAATCTAAGATAATAATTGATTAGATTTAGTCAATTCTGTAATTAAGTCCATCTTTAATCTAACCATAAATCTAACCCAATTAATGGACCTAATTTTCACTAACCCATTAACCCAATGTGTTATGGTTTGTGTCTTAGGTTCTTCAATTCACAATCCTAGAACCTAATCAAATAACTTCTTAATTCTTAATTAAGTTTTGGGCTGAGGGTTGGGTTCGGCTTTTCAAAAATAATTTTTATATTTATAAAATAATTTTATAATATGATTCTACTAACCATATTGCATGTTTGATTCATAATCAAGATGCAAGTGAAATAAACATGAAACTACTTTAGATCTAATCTAAACAGGTTCATGTAATTGAAATAATTTTAATTTTAAATAATTTCTTTGCACAAAAATTATTAACAAAAAGATTTTATTTTAGATTTAAATATCTTTTAAATTTAATAAATCATAAATTTAATCTAGATCATATCTAATGATTAAAGATAGATCTACACGAACTAGGACAACCTTTACACTGTAAGGGGTAAATCTTACTGAAGGGAATTTCTGTACAGAGGTAAAACGATAATTTTAAAACTTTTTAAAATTATAATTTTATAGTAAAAATTATTAATTAATCTAATTAATTAACATAAATTAACCCTACACAAGGATCTAAATATGATATATATAGCATGCATTTAAATTTGAAATTTTGAAATCTATAGTAAACGTTTTACTATTATGTGTTCAGAACACATTACCTTCATGCAGGTAGTTGATCGCTGCAGTCTGATCACCGTCAGAAATATCTGATCATCGTAATGCAGCCACACAATATGTCTGATCTCTGTGGATCGTCCACACGAAGCTCCCGGTCTGATCGGCTCCTCACGAATGCTACTTCATTGCAGAACTCTTTCGATGGCCAATGCCGATCAAAGTCCTTCGATCGATATCTGTCGACTCCTCGAATGCTATGAATCATCAGCAAAAGAACTTGAGAGATTGATGAAGCTCTCTCTAAAGTTTGGTGGGCTCATAACACTCGTAGCTCACCTTCTCACTTCCCGAACCCTAGGCAGAAATCCTAAGGTACTCACAAAAGACCCTGCGCCCTTTCTCTCTTCTTTTCTTTGCTTTTCTTTTCTTTTCTTTTTCTCTTCTCATGCAGAAGGCCTTTCTCATGCCACCCTTTCTCTCTTGGATCAGATCTTCGCACGTCCCACCTTCTCTTTCCTTTTAAAACGGTGCAAGATCGTGTCTACAGCATTTTCACCGCATGAGAGGATAAAGCTAGGTGGTTGCTCACTTGAATTCAAATCGAATTTGAATTCAAATGCCAACCAACCAATCTGTATCCACTCATGGCATGAGAAGAAGGGAGCGTGGGTTCTTTGTGCGTGGAGAGTTTACACGAGAAACCTTTTCTCGTGTAGAGCAAGTGGCGCACAAGTGGATAAGGTGGCGCATGGGATTAGTTGCTCATTCAAATTCAAACATCATTTGAATTTGAATGGCCAACTAATCAATCTTTATCCACTCAAATGGTGCAAAAGGGAGGGGCGTGGGAAGGCTTTTGCATGGGAAAAAATTCATGAGAACTTGTTTCTCATGAATTCAAATAGGTGCAGGTGGGTGAGATGGCGCAGGGAGATAAGTCAAAGGTGGTTTGAAATTTTAAACCAATCTAATTGAACCAACTTTATCAAAATAGGTTAAGCACAATTAGACTAAGTTAAATCCAACATAATTAGGCTTAATTAGGCTCAATAAAATCCTAATCAAATCAAAAATTGACTAAGCCCAACCCCTGATCAAATCAGGGACCAAAATACCTCGAGGATTAGGTCAACTCTTAACCTAATCGGGTCAAACCCAACTGAATCCAATTCAATTTGACTTGATCCAAAAATAATTACTCAATCCAATTGAGTTAATTAGCAATCAAATCACTAATTAAATTTCTCATAAATACTGAGTCCAAATCCGATGGGCAATCGTGCATCAAAGTCCATCGATATGAAATCCTGATCGAAGAGTCCCAAACCAGTAGGACTCTTGATCCCGATACCCAAAATGTGTGGAACTCATGATCAGAGAATCTTGATTCTCGATTACAGAGTTCTAGACATGTAGGACTCAGAGTCTCCAAGCATTAGGACTCTTGGTCGAAGAGTCCCAGTCTAGTGGGACTCTTCACCAACCATCAGATCAGATAGGAACCTCTAATGTGTGTGACCCCACAGGTTCGAACCTAAGTCGGTAGCACAGGAACCAATTCCTGTACTAATCGAAGTGACCATATAGCAATGGTACCTGACATCTGGATAGGTCGAATAGTCACAATTGCAACATTCAGAAACTACGCGAATATGGTTACTGTATAATTCATCCCTTTTGACCCCTATGTATAGGACGACTCAGCGTTAAACTATCAACCCTGATCAGATCATCCGAATCGTGCTCAACTCAAACAGTCCTGTGACTCCTCACTAGGACTACCCTGGCCAAGATTTTGTTAAATTAAAATAAAACTGTACACAGCTCCTGAACTGGAGTGGTCAATCTCATCTGACACATGCACCAACAAGTCAAGTACTTGACTACACCTAGCAGCCTTCCGTCACTGAATTAGAAATTCAGGTAGTCCTATGCCTAAGTACAGTGAGTTGCTTGCAAGTCACTGTGGCAGTCTCAGTTCGAAGAGACAATTATACCCATATCCCATCGGAGCAAATCTTGACAGCAAAAAAAGCTCTGGAGTCGGTCACGTTCAGTGCAGATGTACCCTTACATCTCACCTGTATGCCATACCAGTGTCTCCACACTCTTTGGTTAAGAGGACAACCAACTCATATGGCACACAACGATCTATACTTGATAAACATTGTTGTCCTTGGTAACAACGTATCATTTGGTCGCGAACTGGTTTAAGGACTAAACGACAAATCCTCCTTTGTCGAGTCTAAATAATCCTAAGGACTTCACCACAACACAGGAGTTCATTAGAAGATGAAACAATTTGTGATAAAAAAATATCAAAATAACTTTTATTAATTTATAATTCATATACTAATACAAAAAAAAGCACAACCATCAACAGACTGACGATTGGCTTTGGAACACTATTCCCAACAATCTCTCACTTGGTCTAAAGCCAATCGGTGTAGTATCTAATACCCATCTTCGACTTGAAGTCATCGAACTTCTTCACCACAATGGCTTTAGTGAATGGGTCGGCCATGTTCTCCTTCCCGTCGATCTTCTGAAGGTCAACGTCACCTCTATCCATGATTTTCCAAATAAGATGGTAGCGGTGCAGAATATGTTTCATCCGCTGGTGTGCCTTTGGTTCCTTCGCCTGAGCAATGGCTCCAGAGCTGTCACAGTAGAGCAGAACTGGACCAACAAGGGAGGGTGCTACTCCGAGCTTGGTGAGAAATTTTTTCAGCCACACTGCTTCTTTGGCAGCATCGATGCAGCCACTGGTCCTTAGTATTTCTTAAATACTTCATGATGGTTTTAACCTTCCAGTGATTTTTCTCTGGATCAGATTGGTATCTACTCACTACCCCTAGTGAGTATACTACATCTGGTCGTATACATGTCATGACGTATATGATAGATCCCACTATCAAAGCATATGGAATTCTACCCATACGCTCTCTCTCTTGAGGTGTTGTCGGATAATTCCTCTTCGAGAGAGAAATTCCATGGCCTATCGGTAGATAGCCTTTCTTGGAATTCTCCATGCTGAACCTCTTCAGCATAGTATCAATGTACGTGGACTGGGATAAGTCAAGCAACCTTTTAGATCTATCCCTATAGATCCTCATCCCTAGGATGTAGGAAGCTTCTCCCAGATCTTTCATGGAGAACTGTGACAATAGCCAAATCTTTATTCCCTGTAATGCAGGGACATCATTCTCGATTAAGAGAATGTCATCCACATACAATACTAGAAATACCACTACTGGACCATTATCCCACTTATAAATACAGGGCTCTTCTCCGTTCTTAATGAAGCTATACATTTTGATCGTCCTATCAAAACCTATGTTCCAACTCCGGGATGTCTGCTTAAGTCCATAAATGGATCTTTATAGCCTGCACACCTTAGACTCATCTGTGGATGTGAACCTTCAGGTGTATTATATAAACCTCTTCGTCCAGCACTCCATTTAGGAAAGCTATCTTCACATCTATCTGTCATATTTTATAGTCCAGATGGGCAGCTATCGCAAGCATAATCCAAATGAATTTGAGCATTACCACAAGAGAAAATATCTCGTCATAGTCTATACCATAATGTTGACGATATCCCTTGACAACCAGACGGGCTTTATAGGTCTCCACCTTTTCATCTGCGCCCCTCTTCCTCTTGAAGACCCACTTACACCCTATGGGTTTTACTCCTTCGGGTGGGTCAACCAATGTCCATACATCATTGACCTTCATGGACTCCATTTCGAATTTCATGGCCTCTAGCCATTTCTCAAAGTCAGGTCGCTGCATTGCATCCATGTAGGTGATCGGATCCTCATCATTTTTATCAAATTTGATAGGATCGCCATCCCGGATCAGGAAACCATAGTATCTGTCCGGTTGATGTGGTACTCTACCAGACCGTCTTAAGGATGCAGGAACAATGGGCTCCGGATCTGATCTAACCAAATCCGGTTTAGGTTCAACAACTTGTGTCAGTTTTTCTACCTACCGAACTTCCTCAAGTTCGACCTTAGAGGCAACAGTCCCTTCACCAAGGATCTCCTTTTCCAAAAAGATTGCCTTAAGGCTGACAAACACCTTTTGCTCATCAGCTAGATAGAAATAATACCCTTTGATCTCTTTTAGGTACCCTATAAAATAATACTTGTCAGACCTAGGTCCAAGCTTGTCCGTAATTAAACGTTTAACATAAGTCGGACACCCCTAAACCCTAAGGTGCGAGAGTACTGGCTTACGTCCTATCCATATCTCATAAGGTGTTTTGGTTACAGACTTACTCGGAATCCTATTCAGAAGGTAACAAGCCGATTCGAGTGCATATCCCCAGAGGGAGATCGACAGATCAGCAAACCCCATAATGGATCGAACCATGTCTAATAAGGTCCGATTCCTCCTTTCAGACACATCATTATGCTGTGGTGTTCCAAGAGGAGTCCACTGAGAGAGAATCTCATTCTTCCCAAGATATGTCAGAGACTCATTGAAAAGGTATTCACCTCCTCGATCAGATCGAAGAGTTTTAATACACTTCTCAGTTTATTTTTCTACCTCATTTCGGAATAGTTTGAACATTTCAAACGACTCTGACTTATGCTTCATTAAGTAGACATACCCATACCTTGATAGATCCTCTGTGATGGTTATGAAGTAGAAATATCCACCTCTTGCACTTGAGCTCATGGGTCCACATACATCAGAATGTATCAGACCCAAGAGTTCACTGGCTCGCTCACCTTTTTCAGTAAAAGGTAATTTGGTCATCTTCCCAAGAAGACAGGACTCATAGGTTGAAAGTGATTCACAATCACCAACTTCAAGAATTCCTTCTTGAGCCAACCTGTTTATCCTGTTCTTATTGATATGACCTAGCCTACAGTGCCAAAGGTAGACTTCTGACATATTATCCATTCTAGGGCGTTTACCGGAGATTTGAACCATATTAACAGGCTGTGATAGTAAGTAAATTTTATTATTTAGTTGTCCAACAAACATTGTAACATCATTCAAAATGATATTGCAAATATTTCTTTTTATTAAAAATTCATAACTGTACATGGCCAAAAGGCCTACAGAAATAATATTTAAGAAAAAACTTAGATAATAGTGACATTCACTCAGAATTACATTACGAGAGTTGATTACAAGGTTCATGATTCCTAAAGCTAGAACTGGAACTTTGCTTCCATCTCCAATGTTCAGGAACCTCTCGCCTTCATCAAATCTCCTACTGACCTGCAGACCCTGCATCGAATTACAGATATGATAAGGGCTTCCGGTATCCAATACGCAGACAGTAGTATCACAAATAAAAAAGTTACAAGGTGTTATCATATAATTACCTTGCTTCTTCTTCAGCCTGTTCGGGTCCAGGGAGGCAATGTATAGAGGACAGTTCCTCTTCCAGTGCCCCTGCTTCTTGCAAAAGAAGTACTTTGTCTGGCTCTAATTGGCCTTGTGCTTCTTGGTCTGACCCTGTGCAGACGTCCCTGCATGTGGTTGCACCTTCTTATTCTTCTTCTTCTTGTTCTTCTTCCCTTTCTTAAAGGGTCGACGACCAGAAGAAGACCCTCCCACAACATTCACCGACTCCTTATGGAGCTGGTGGTCCTTCTCAAAGTTTTGCAGCAACCCCAACAAGCCGTGGTAGTTCACTGCAGATTTTGTCATCCGAAAATGAGTAAGAAAGGGGAGGAAGGACTTGGACAAAGAATTAAGGATCGCATCCTTACCAAGCTGCTTGTGCAAGGGAAAGCCCAGTTTACTTAGGCGCTCAATCATTTTGATCATGTACAGTACATGATCAGTGACTGAGGCCCCATCTCTCATCCGAGCATTGAAAATGGCACAACTAGTTTTGTGCCTTTCAACGTCGTCAGGCATGCCAAAGGAGTCATTCAACATTCGAAGCATCTCCTGCGGTTGGGTGTTCTCGAATCTGCGGCTGAACTCATCATTCATTACCACCAGCATTATGCATCGAACGGTGGTGCGATCGTTGAGCCACTTCTGGTAAGTGTCTCGGACCGTCCCTCTAGCATTCGGGGCTGGCTCCTCAGGTGTCGGATCCATTATTACATAAAAGATCCGCTCATGCTCAAGGATGATTTTTAATTTTCGATACCAGCTATCGAAATTAGGTCCCATGAGCTTGTCATTATCTAATAATGACCGGAGCGATAGCGTAGTGGCCATAGCTACATAAAAGAAAACCAAACCTTTATTAGTACATAAATTATTAATACTAAAGACTTGAACTTTAGTCTAAAGTTTCTCCCAGTATTTTTATGAACTGATAGCCTCAACCTCCAATTCGATGAATTACTTTAATTCCTTAGTGGGTACTAGAATCCACATAGACTACACACGAGTCCAACTTTGGTTGGTCAACCCATGTGCATCTATGGATAGGTTCATAACCAGTTGTTTCTCTAAACAACTTCTAGTAATTAATTTTGCCCCAAAACCTAATCAGTAGGCTTTGGCCTCCACTGAAAAGATCTGGTTAGGTTCAACCATTAACATGACTTGATTTGGTGAATCTGACCAATAAATGATCAGGCCTGACTTTGGCCGGCCAACCTGACCACCATCAGAAAGACTCAACCAAATGATCATATTATGAATGATAATTCTATTACTAAATAAGCACCGGGCCTTTGGGCCTCCAGTGATTATTAAACTAATGGACTCATTATCACTCACTTAATGGGAGGCTATGACTTAGTTATCACTATAACTTAATCATTTTTAGGGACCTAATAATTTTTTTAGGATTTTATTAAAGGATAGAAGAGAAGAAATTAACCAGCCAATTTCAATCCTCCCACTGACTTCACCAAGTCAGATTAAAAAAGATTTAATTAAAGCCGACATTAGTAGTACCTAAATCAGTCACACTGATTTACCTAATGACATGGGTGAGCCCTAATCACCAAGTGATCTAATCAAAACCTAACTCACCAGGTTGGCCAGGTAAGTGAGATCAATGGAAGGGATATGCCATTAACTCATCAGAGATCGAATCAATGCGAGTAGCTCCCAGTTAAAAACCACTGGTCAGACTGCCAAACTTACCTTAGACACCAATCGATTCATTAATTTTAATTTGATCAACTTAGTAAATAGGGTTCCACCACGTAGCCATGAATTAAGTCCATCTTGGTCTAGTTAAAGACATGGATCCATTCAACTACAACTATTGGAGTTGAGTCTAGAGTGTCCTTGACCTAATCTAATTCAACTTTTGATTAGATTTGACCAATTACTCTAATTTAGTCCATTTCTTTAAGCTAACCTTAGGTCTAACCCAATTATGGACCTAATCCATATAACCCATTGACCCACAAGTTTATGCAATTATCTTAGGTCTTAATTCACAATTCTAGACCAACTAGACAACACTTAATTCTTTTAATTAAGTATTTGCACTGATGGCTCAGGGTTTGGTATTTTGAAAATAATTTTCAAATTTGAAAGGTTTTATTTTCTGATCATCAAATGTGTTGACTCATTTCACAAACTGATCAGCACATTTTAT
>NC_025998.2:82039092-82107802 GCF_000442705.2 Elaeis guineensis
TCATTTGTGATACTACTGCCTGGGTATCATGGTCTGTAGGTCAGTAGGAGATTTGATGAAGGCGAGAGGTTCCTGAATGTTGGAGATGGAAGCAAAGTTTCAGTTCTAGCATTAGGAATCATGAACCTTGTAATCAATTCTCGAAATGTAATTCTGAGTGAATGTCACTATTGTCCAAGCTTTTTATTAAATATTATTTCTATAGGCCTTTTGGCCATGAACGGTTATCAATTTTTAATAAAAAAAATATTTGCAATATCATTTTGAATGGTGTTACAATGTTTGTTGGACAACTTAATAATGAAATTTACTTTCTATCACAACCTGTTAATGTGGTTCAAACCTCCGATAAATATCCTGTTGTGATCCAGGTGGTGTGCCCAAGGCCCAGGGGACCAAGGCTAAGGCCAAGGTCCATCATTCATGAGGGCTTCATGGAGGCTCTAGGGCTAGTTGGGCCCTAGGTTGAAAGGCCGTGGGCTTTTTAGGTTCTTGAGGTCTAGGTTATGTGGGCCTCAAGGGACCAACTCTTTATGGGTCAGGTCTGGGCCCAGGAGAGGTGAGACTAGGTCGAGTCATGGGTGTACATGGGCTTGGATTAACCTAATCTCCTATAGAGTTGGTCAAGGGAGTTTTGGGTTTGGGTCACTTGACCCGGTGTTTATATATACATGTACTGTGTATAGGTTGGATTAAGCCAAGAAAATAGACAACTCTTTCTCCCAAATCTCTCTCTCTCTCCTCCCTCTCTCTCCAGCAATCTTCCATGCACCAGGAGCAAGAAACCCTAGGGTTTCTTACCGCCAGTCCATAAAAGGAAAGAGAAGAAGGGGAGGCGCAAGCCCCTTCCCCCTTGCAGCCGCCTACCAAATCTGCTCTCCCCCTCTTGCAGGCACCCAAACACCAGGTCCAGGACTTAAAATCTCTTGAAAAGAGGTTGGTACAAGTCCCTCTCAGATTTGGAGTTGATCTGAGGTCATTTGAGGTGCGGGTGAGATCTCCATCAACAGATCTACAAAAAGGCTGCAGTAGGACAGATCTGTGAGGTCTGTCACCATCTATCTTCTTCCCTATCTAGAATGCCCCAATTCAAGATCTACAAATTGGAAGACCTTGGTCTAGGTCTGTTCTGGTTGGGTACTAGATCTTGGATTTTTTTGAAGTGGTTTCAAAGGCGTTCATCATCTGGAACGAAAGGCTGACGAAGAAGACAGCAACCAGGCTGATTTTGTCAAGTGCCTTGGATCGTGTCCAGAAGTCTCCAGATCTATTCGTTGCTGGTTTTGCTACACCAAAGGTCCGCGGGAGGAACTGGGATCATACTCCAATTGTTGGTATCAGAGCTACAGTGGTGAGGAAGCGGTTCCAAGTGTGAGAAGTTGAAGATCCCAAGTGCTGAAAATTTTTAGCAAGGTACCATCAAGGTATATTCTACACTTCTTGATTTTATATTGCTTGTTTGGCTTAGATCCAGTCATGGGCAGCAATATGAAGGTTGAGTTTGAGAAGTTTGATGGCAAAAAGAATTTTTCCATGTGGAAAATCTGGATGGAGGATCTTTTGGTGCAAGCAGATCTGGATCAGGCTTTGGATGAGAAGCCTGAGGGAATGACAGATAGATAGTGGGCATCGTTGGAGAAGAAAGCATGCTCGGTGATCAGAGGATGTTTGGCGGATGCGACATTGTATTCGGTGCTGGAAGAAAAGACCCCGAAGGGCCTTTGGTTGAAGTTGCACACCATGAACATGGGGAAGAATATATGCAACAAGCTGTTGCTGAAGAAGAGGTTGTACAGTCTTCGGATGCAGGAGGAATCTGATGTGATTGGCCACATTCAGAGGTTCGACCAGTTGTGCATGGAGTTGGTGAATATCGGGGTGAAGCTGGATGAGGAGGACAAGTCCCTGTTGCTTTTGTGTTCGCTGCCAGGATCATATGACTCTTTGGTGACTACACTGCTCTACGGCAAGGAGACTCTGGAATATGAGGACATGGTCTCGGTGCTAAGGTCTAATGAGCAGAGGGAAAAATTGACCAGAGATCAGGCTCCCCAGGAGGGTTTGGCAGTAGGGGAGAGGACAGGCAGAGGCAGAGGTAGAAGCAAGTCCAAGGGGCGGTCCAAGTCCCGAAAGGGAAAGAAAGAGGTGAAATGCTTCAAGTGCAACGAGTTTGGGCACTTCACGCAAGAATGTCCATTATGGAAGAGCAAGAAGGGAGAAAGAAGTGGCTCAGAATTAGTGAGTGCAGTTGCTGGGCAGCAGGTGGAGGATGATCTACATGTGGTATCAGATGGTCACAGGCATTACACAGAGGAGTGGACACTAGACTCTGCGTGCTCACATCACTACATACCACACAGGTCTTGGTTTGCGACATACACCAAGACAGATGAGGGATCAGTGACTCTAGGCGACAATCATCCTTGCGAGGTGGCTGGGATAGAAACAATTAGGGTGAGGATGTTTGATGGGATTGTGAGGACATTGACAAATGTAAAGCACGTCTCGGAGCTGGAAAAGAATCTGGTGTCACTAGGCTACTTGGAGCGCAGTGTATACAGCTTCAGCAGTAGGGCTAGAAGTGGAGTACTGAATATCTCCAATGGAGCTATGGTGGTGATATGAGGCAGGAGGTTGGACAATAACCTCTATCGCATGGAGGGATCTGTGGTGACCGGAGAGTCTGATGCAGCAGCTGCAGTACAGGACGTGCAGGGGGCTTACAGGATGTGGCACTACCGCCTAGGCCACATGGGTGACAGAGGGCTGAGGGAGTTAAGCAGGAGAGGACTCATCTCTGATCTGGAGGATGCTGCTACAGGGGAGATCTTTGAGCCTTGCCAGATGAGAAAGCAGAGAAGAGTTCAATTCACCATCAGTATAGCCCGCAGTGCAGCCCCTCTGGAGTTAGTACACACGGATGTGTGGGGAGCAGCCCCAGTTTTAGCTAGGAATGGGGCCAGATACTTCATGACCTTGATTGATGATTTCTCAAGGAAGCTCTGGATTTACTTCATGAGAGAGAAGTCAGAGGTCTTCACCAAGTTCAAGATCTGGAGAGCTGAGGTGGAGAAGGAGCAGGGGAGGAGCGTGAAGTATCTGAGGTCAGACAATAACGGGGAGTACACCAGCAGAGAGTTTCAGGACTACTATGAGTGTGGGATCAGGAGATACTTCTCAGTTAAGGAGACTGCACAGCAGAATGGGGTGGCCGAGAGGATGAACAGAATACTTTTGGAAAAGGCACGATGCATGAGGCTGTAGGCAGCGCTTCCAAAGGAGTTCTGGATTGACACAGTTGACGCAGCAGGTTACTTGATCAATCGGTCACCTCACACCTGGTTGGATGGCAGGCTTTCAGAGGAGGTGTGGTCTGGGAGGACAGTTGGGCTGGGCCATCTATGGATATTTGGGTGCACGGCCTATGTGCACATTGGAGCTGGTGAGCGGAGCAAGCTAGACGCCAGATCACTCAAGACGGTGTTTCTAGGCTATCCGCGAGGAGTCAAGAGATACAGGCTGTGGGATCCCTTGGAAAAGAAAGTCATCATTAGTCGGGATGTGACTTTTGATGAGGAGTCAGTCTTACAGAGGCGAGTAGGCATGGAGGAGCAGCAAGAGCAGGAGGAGGTCCAGCAGGGCACTGCTGGACAGCTTACCTCTTTTATTTTGCCTCTTGCAGGTACTATGGGAGGACATGACATTCAGGTGGAAAACCTACCTAAGGTGTCTCCACAAGTGGAGAGGACTCAGATGGATGATCGAGGTGGAGAGGTCCAGCAGGAGCGAGCTGGATCGAGGACTGATATCGATGTTGCCCTACACAAGCCCAAGAGGACCATCAGGCAACCGGACCGATATGGCTTCGAGGAGACGCTGTCATATGCCCTAGTGACAGCGAATGGAGACCCATATATGTATCAGAAGGCTATTAAGAGCCAGGACAGAGAGCAGTGGGTCCAGGCGATGTCCGAGAAGATACAGTCTCTCTACAAGAACCAGATGTGGCGATTGGTGCAGTTGCCACAGGGGAAGAGGCCCATTGGCTGCAAATGGGTCTACAGTCGCAAGGACAGAGTGGAGCAGGTTGATGCCTTAGGACACCAAGGTGGAGATTGTTGTGATCTAGGTGGTGTGCCCAAGGCCCAGGGGACCAAGGCTAAGGCCAAGGTCCATCATTCATGAGGGCTTCATGGAGGCTCTAGGGCTAGTTGGGCCCTAGGTTGAAAGGCTATGGGCCTTTCGGGTTCTTGAGGTCTAGGTTATGTGGGCCTCAAGGGACCAACTCTTTATGGGCCAGGTCTGAGCTCAGGAGAGGTGAGATTTGGTCGAGTCATGGGTGTACATGGGCTTGGGTTAACCTAATCTCCCATAGAGTTGGTCAAGGGAGTTTTGGGTTTGGGTCACTTGACCCGGTGTTTATATATACATGTACTGTGTATAGGTTGGATTAAGCCAAGAAAATAGATGACTCTTTCTCCCAAGTCTCTCTCTCTCTTCTCCCTCTCTCTCCAGCAATCTTCCATGCACCAGGAGCAAGAAACCCTAGGGTTTCTTGCTGCCAGTCCATAAAAGGAAAGAGAAGAAGGAGAGGCGCAAGCCCCTTCCCCCTTGCAGCCGCCTACCAGATCTGCTCTCCCCCTCTTGCAGGTGCCCAAACACTAGGTCCAGGACCTGAAATCTCTTGAGAAGAGGTTGGTACAAGTCTCTCTCAGATCTGGAGTTGATCTGAGGTCGTTTGAGGCACAGGTGAGATCTCCATCAACAGATCTACAAAAAAGCTACAGCAGGACAGATCTGCGAGGTCTGTCACCATCTATCTTCTTCCCAATCTAAAATACCCCGATTCAAGATCTACAAATTGGAGGACCTCGATCCAGGTCTGATCTGGTTGAATACTAGATGTTGGATTTTTTTGAAGTGGTTTCATAGGCGTTCTTCATCTGGAACGAAAGGCTGACGAAGAAGACAGCAACCAGGCTGATTTCGTCAAGGGCCTCGGATCGTGTCCAGAAGTCTCCAGATCTGTTCGTTGCTGGTTCTGCTACACCAAAGGTCTGTGGGAGGAGTTGGGATCGTGCTCCAATAGTTGGTATCAGAGCTATGATGGTGAGGAAGCAGTTCCATGTGCGAGAAGTTGAAGATCCCAAGTGCTGAAAAGTCTACCTTTGGCACTATAGGCTAGGTCATATCAATAAGAACAGGATAAACAGGTTGGCTTAAGAAGAAATTTTTGAAGTAGATGATTGTGAATCACTTCCAACGTGTGAGTTCTGTCTTCTTGGTAAAATGACCAAGTCACCTTTTACTGGAAAAGGTGAGCGAGCCAGTGAACTCTTGGCTCTGGTACATTCTGATGTATGTGGATCCATGAGCTCAAGTGCAAGAGGTAGATATTTCTGTTGGGAAATGTGTCCCAAAAAGCCAATCGTCAAGCTGTTGACGGTTGAGCAACCAAGTATTGTAATTGATTTGTTAATAAATAAAATATATTTGGCATCTTCATTATAAGCTTTCATCTTCTAATGAACTCCGTTGTTATAATGAAGTCCTTAGGACTATTTAAGTTCGATAAAGAGAGGATTTATCGATTAGTCCTTAAAACTGTTCACGACCAAATGATAAGCTGTTAATAAGGACGACAGCTTCTATCGAGCATAGGTCACTGTAGGCCATATGGGTTGGTTGTTCTCTTAACCAAGGAGTGTGGAGACACTGGTATGGCATACAGGTGAGATGTAAGGGTACATCGTCATTGAACATGACCAACTCTAGAGTATTCTGCTATCGAGAATGTCTCTGATGGGATATAGGTATAAGTGTCCCTTAGACTTGAGATCGCCTCAGTGACTTACAAGCAACTCATTGTGCTTTGGTACTGGACTAACTGAATTTCTAATTCAGGGATGGAAGGCTTTTGGGCATAGTCAAGTACTTGCGAAGTCAGAGTGTGATCGAGATGGGATTGACCACTCCAAGAGTTGGAGAAAAATGAGTCGCTGTATTTCAATTTAACAAAACCTTGGCCAGGATAATCCATCAAATGGATTTGATATTTTGAAATACAATATGGACAACCTGATCAGAGTTGACAGTTGAACTCTGGGGTGTCCTATGATCATTTTGATCAATAGGATGAATTATATGAAAACTATATCCGCATGGATTCTAAGGATGTTGTTCTACACATTCGACCTACCCTATCGTCGGGTACCATTGCTAGATGGTCACTTCGATTGGTACAGAAATTTATTCCTGTGCTACCGGCTTAGGTTCGAACCTATGAGGTCACACAAATTAGAGTTCATGATCCGATCGGATGGTTGATCAACGATTAAGAATCATTCTAGGGTTAAATGATCAATACGATTGACATTTAACCCAGTGCAAGTGTTGCAGGAGGATCGATTAGCAATTCGATTGCTAATTGGCTTAATTTGATTAAACCAATGGACTGAGATTAAGTCTAATTAAATATGATTTAATTAGATTTGGTTTGGGCTTGATTGGATCAAGTCCAATTGGTTTATTGGATAAGCCAAGTGCAAAGAAAAACTAATCCTAGTTCAACTAGGACTTGGGTCAATCTAATTTCTAATTTGATTAAAAAATTAAATTAGATTTAAATCTAATTTAATCTGATTAAATTAGGTTATTAATTGGGTTAAGACCTATTTTAATTAGGTTGATCTAATTTTAGTTTGATTTGGTTTGAGAAACCAAATTAAAATAAGTCATGAGATAGAATCCTAGTAAGACTAGGATTCCACCTTGCGCCACATAAGCCTTCCCCACGCCCTCTCTCTTATTCAACGTCAATCTCCACTTATTTTGTGTGACAAAAGCCCTCTCCCAGGTATCTCCCATGTTCACAAAAGGTTTCCTCTCTTCTTTCTTACATGGAAGGTGGTTTGGATCAAATAAAAAAAGAATAAGTTTGGATTTCGAATTCTATGAGATAGAGTTTTAGAAATCCAAAACTCTTTCAATTTTGCACCAAATTTATCCAAATTTTTTTTTAGAATTTTTGTGGTTTTAAGGGTACACATTGTACACCCTTTGCTGGTGATCTATGCATGAAAATATGGAGGAGGTGCTCAAGAGTTGGGCTCCCCTTAACTTGCCATGTTTGGATAAGCCTTGACTAGGTATTTGACCTAGACAAGGACTCTATCATATCTCTCTGTATAAAATGAGTTTCTCTATAAAATTTTTGGAGAAGATATAGATTTGAGATACCTTTGAACCATCCAAAAATCAAAGAGAAAGACCTTTGGGTCGTGGAGATATAAAAGACACAAGTTAAGGTGTCTAGAGAGAGAAACGAGAAGAAGAAGAGGGTCTTCTTCTAGGGTTATTTGTTTTCATATCTTTCCTCCCTCCATCTTGAGTTTTCTGAGAGCGTCTCAGATCTGAAACTCCTCCTTTTACTTTCCATCTTTGGAAGAGTCCAAATCAAGAAGAAGGAGGCACCTGATCAACCATCAAAGAAGGATCAGCGCAGTACTAGCATACTGTGCTGATTTCCTGAAGCAGGACTTCTGATCGAGATTCGTGGGCTCATGTGGATGACTCCTAGAGGCCGGACATGTGTGCGGCTTGCAACATCATCCTTAAGCCCAGATCAGTGAGGTTAGAGTGTCTAACTTGCAAGGTAATAGATCTGATCTATTGTTTAATACATACATTAGATGTAGTATAGAAACATGTTGATATGATCAATATATAGTTTATGCTATATTTATATATTTTAATTTTTAATTTAATACTATATAATAATCATGTAATAGGATCTTAGATCTAGAGATTTTCTGATTTTAAAAAATAAATTTTGATTTATTTTAGTCTTCCGCTATATGATCTTGAAAAAATTTCAAGATCTAATCCTGAAACCCTAGATCTGGTTCCTACAATTGGTATCAGAGCCTAGGTTCTTTATTATATGATTATTTATACATGCTTAGATTATTTCTTAGATTAGATCTAATTTATAATATGATTATTAAATCTAAAATTAAAATTTTAGATCAATCACAAACTGCAAGGTTGTCCTGTTGTAAGGTTTACCCCTTACAGTGCAAAGGTTGTCCTAGTTTGTGTAGATCTATCTTTAATCATAAATTTGTTAGATATGATCTAGATTAAATTTATAATTTATTAGATTTAAAAAATATTTAAATCTAAAATAAAATCTCTTTGTTAATAATTTTTGTGCAAAGAAATTATTTAAAGTTGAAATTGTTTCAATTACATGAACCTGTTTAGATTAGATCTAAAGTAGTTTCATGTTTATTTCACTTGTATCTTGATTATGAATCAAACATGCAATATGGTTGGTAGAATCATATTATAAAATTATTTTACAGATATGAAAATTATTTTTTGAAAAGCCAAACCCAACCCTCAGCCCAAAACTTAATTAAGAATTAAGAAGTTGTTTGATTAGGTTCTAGGATTGTGAATTGAAAAACCTAAGACACAAATCATAACACATTGGGTTAATGGGTTAGTGAGAATTAGGTCCATTAATTGGGTTAGACCTATGGTTAGATTAAAGATGGACTTAATTAGAGAATTGACTAAATCTAATCAATTGTTGTCTTAGATTAGGTCAAGAATTCTCTAGATCAATTACAATAGTTATAGTTGGTCAAGTCCATGTCTTTAACGAGAACCAAATGGACTTGATTCTTGGCTAAGCGGTCTAGCACGAACTGTCGGTTGATCTAATCGAAACTAATTAAACCAGTTGGTATCTAAGATAAACCAGACCGTTGGTTTTTAATTGGGAGCCCGCTTACCTGGCCATTTCTGATGGTGTCTAAGGCAAGCTTTGGCAGACCCTCCCACTGATCGAACTTACCTGGCCTCTTGGTGAAATTATGTTTTGATCGGATCACTTGACTATTCGAGCTAACCCATGTCAGCTAGGTAAATCAGTGTGACTGATTTAGGTGCTCCTAGACCAGCCCTTTTAATGGTCTCCCTTAAGCTGACTTGGTGAAGCCAGTGGGAGGATCATGATAAGCTGGTTCATCTGACCTCATCCTCTATATTATTTTAAATCCTCTAAAATTATTAGGTCCTTAAAATGATAAAGTTATAGAGATAACTGAGTCATAGCCTCCCATTAAGGTGTTTGATAATGAGTCCATTAACTCAATAATTATTGCAGACCCAAAGGCCTGGTGCTTGTTGACTAATGGAATTATCACTCATCATATGATGACTTGGAAGTGTCTCTCTAATGGTGGTTAGGTGAGCCAACCAAAGTTGGGCTTAATCATTCGTTGGTTAGATACACCAAGTATGATCATGTTAATGGTTGGACCTAATCGGATCCTTACAGTGGAGGCCAAAGCCTACTGATTAGGTTTCTGAGGCAAAATTAAAATTACTAGAAATTGTTTAGAGAAACAATTGGTTATGAACCTATCCTTAGATGTACATGGGTTGGCCAACCAAAGTTGGGCTTATGTGCAGTCTAAGTGGATTCTAGTACCCACTAAGAAATTAGGGTAATTCCTCGAATTGGAGGTAGAGGCTACCAATTCGAATAAAATAGTGGGAGAAACCTTTTGATTAAAGTCCAAATCTTTAGGTTTAATGAATCAATTACTAATTAGGTTATGGTTCTCCTTTGTGCAAATATGGCCACTTTCCTATCGCTCCGATCATTGTTGGACAATGATATGTTGGTGGGACCCAACTTCGGTAGCTGGCACCGAAAGTTGAAGATAGTCTTGGAGCATGAACGGATCCTATATGTGATAATGGATCCTGCACCTGAGGAGCCAGCTATCAATGTACGTGGAACAGTCAGAGACACTTACCAGAAGTGGCTTAGTGATCGAACCATGGTGCGCTGTATCATGCTGGCTGCCATGAGCGATGAGTTCAGTCGCAGATTCGAGATGACTCAGTCAAAGGATATGCTTCAAGTGTTGGAGGATGCCTTTGGCACACCCGATGATGTGGAGAGGCACAAGACTAGTTGTGCCATCTTCAACGCCAAAATGTGGGATGGTGCCTCTGTCACTGATCATGTATTGTACATGATCGGGCTGATGGAAAGATTGAGCAAGCTCGACTTTCCCTTGCATGAGCAGCTTGGGAAAGATGCAATACTGAACTCGCTACCCAAGACTTATCTCCCATTCCTCACTCATTATAGAATGACAAAGCCTGAAGAGAACTACCACCGATTACTGGGGTTGCTTCAGAACTTTGAGAAGGATCACCAACTTTACAAGGAGTCGGTGAACTTAGTGGGAAGTTCATCTTCTGGTTCTCGACCTTTTAAGAAAGGGAAGAAGAACAAGAAGAAGAAAGTGAAGAAGGTGCAAGTTCAGGCTGGGACATCAGTGCAGAGCCAGACCAAAAAGATCAAGCCTGATAAGAGTCTATTCTACTGGCAAGCACCCTAGATTAGATAGTGTGTCAGATATCTACTTATGGCACTGTAGGCTATGTCATATAAACAAGAACAGAATAAACAGATTGAATCAAGAGGGAATCCTCGAAGTCAGTGATTGTGAATCACTTCCAACCTGTGAGTCCTGTCTTCTTGATAAAATGATCAAGTCACATTTTACTGGAAAAGGTGAGAGAGCTACTGAGCACTTGGGCCTAGTACATACTGATGTATGCGGGCCCATGAGCACCAGTGCTAGAGGTGGATATTTCTACTTCATAACTTTCACGGATGACCTATCCCGATATGGATATGTCTATCTGATGAAACATAAGTCGGATTCATTTGAAATGTTCAAACGATTCCGAAGTGAAGTAGAAAAATAAACTGGAAAGAGTATTAAAACTCTTCGATCTGATCGAGGAGGAGAATACCTTTCTAGTGAATTTCTCACATATCTAGGAGAGAATGGAATTCTCTCCCAATGGACTCCTCCAGGAATACCATAGCATTATGGTGTGTCTGAAAGGAGGAATCGGACTCTGTTAGACATGGTCCGATCCATGATGGGTTTTGCTAGCTTGTCGATATCCTTCTGGGGATATGCACTCGAATTAGCCTGTTATCTGTTAAATAGGATTTCAAGTAAGTCTGTAATTAAGACTCCATATGAGATATGGACGGGACGTAAGCCAGCACTTTCACACCTTAGGGTCCGGGGGTGCCCGGCCTATGTCAAACGATTAGCCACAGACAAACTTGGACCTAGGTCTGACAAATGCTCATTCATAAGGTAACCCAAAGAGACAAAAGGATATTTTTTCTATCATGCTGATGAACAAAAGGTGTTCGTCAGCCTTAAGGCAATCTTTTTAGAAAAGGAGTTCCTTGGTGAAGGAACTGTTACCTCTAAGGTTGAACTTGATGAAGTTCAACAAGTAGAAGGACCGACACCAATAGCTGAACCTGAGTCTGATATGATTAGATCATATCCAGAGCCCAATGTACCTGCATCATTAAGGCGATCTGGTAGAGTACCGCGTCAGTCGGACAGATACTACGATTTTTTGGTCTGGGACGGTGATCTCATCGAACTTGATCAGAATAATGAGGATCTGATCACCTATATGGATGCAATGTAGAGATCTGATTTCGAGAAATGGCTTGAAGCCATGAAATCCGAAATGGAGTCCATGAAGGTCAACGATGTATGGACATTGGTTGACCCACCTGAAGGGGTTAAACCCATTTGGTGTAAATGGGTCTTCAAAAGGAAGAGGGGCGCAGACGAAAAGGTCCAGACCTATAAAGCCCGTCTGGTCGCCAAGGGGTATCGTCAACATTATGGTATTGACTATGACGAGACGTTTTTCCCTGTGGCAATGCTCAAATCCATTCGGATAATGCTTGCAATAGCTGCCCATCTGGATTATGAGATCTGGCAGATGGATGTAAAGACAGCTTTCCTGAATGGAGAGCTGACTGAAGAGGTGTATATGATACAACCTGAGGGGTTTACATCCACAGATGAGTCCAAGGTGTGCAAGCTTCAAAGATCCATTTATGGACTGAAGCAAGCTTCTCGGAGTTGGAACATGCATTTTGATAAGGTGATCAAAACGTATGGCTTCATTAAGAATGGAGAAGAGCCCTACATCTATAAATGGGCAAATGGTCCAGTTGTGGTATTTCTTGTCTTGTACGTGGATGACATTCTCTTAATCCGGAATGACATTCCCGCACTACAGGAAATAAAAGTTTGGTTGTCATCACAGTTCTCCATGAAGGACTTGGGTGAAGCATCCTACATCCTAGGGATGAAGATCTATAGGGATAGATCTAAAAGGATGCTTGGGTTATCCCAGTCCATGTACATAGACACTGTGCTGAAGAGGTTCAGCATGGAGAATTTCAAGAAGGGCTATCTACCGATAGGCCAAAAAATTTCTCTCTCTAAGAAGGATTGTTTGACAACTCCTGAAGAGAGAGAGCGTATGAGTAGAGTCCCATATGCTTCAGCCGTGGGATCTATCATGTATGCCATGACATGTACAAGACCAGATGTGGCATACTCACTAGGAGTAGTGAGTAGATACCAATCTGATCCTAGAGAAAATCACTGAAAAGTGGTTAAAGCCATCCTTAAGTACTTAAGAAATCCTAAGGACCAATGGTTGGTTTATGGCGAGTCAGATCTGAAACTTGTGGGGTTCACAGACTCTAGCTTCCAATCTGACCATGATGACAGCAGGAGCATGTCGGGTTATATCTTTACTCTGAATGGTGGAGCCATCTGCTGGAAGAGTTCCAAGCAACATACTGTGGCGGACTCTATTTGTGAAGCAGAGTACATCGCAGCAAAGGATGCCGCGAAGGAAGCTATGTGGCTGAGGAAATTCATCAACGAGCTCGAAGTAGCACCCTCCCTCGATGGTCCAGTCCTGCTCTACTGTGACAGCACTGGTGCCATAGCTCAGGTGAAGGAACCCAAAGCACATCAGCGGATGAAGCACATCTTGCACCGCTTCCACCTAGTCTGGGAGATCATAGATCGAGGTGACGTCGACCTTCAGAAGATCGATGAAAAGGAGAACCTAGCTGACCCCTTCACTAAAGCCCTGGCGATAAAGGAGTTCGACAACCACAAGTCGAAGATGGGTATTAGATACTGTGCCGAGTGGCTTTAGGACAAGTGGGAGTTGTTGAGAAATGTGTCCCAAAAAGCCAATCATCAAGCTGTTGACGGTTGATCAACCAAGTATTATAATTGATTTGTTAATAAATAAAATATATTTGGCATCTTCATCATAAGCTTTCATCTTCTAATGAACTCCGTTGTTATAATGAAGTCCTTAGGACTATTTAAGTTAGATAAAGAGAAGATTTATCAATTAGTCCTTAAAACTGTTCACGACCAAATGATAAGCTGTTAATAAGGACGACAGCTTCTATCGAGCATAGGTCGCTGTAGGCCATATGGGTTGGTTGTCCTCTTAACCAAGCAGTGTGAAAACACTGCTATGGCATACAAGTGAGATGTAAGGGTACCTCATCATTGAACGTGACCAACTCCAGAGTATTCTGCTGTCGAGAATGTCTCTGATGGGATATAGGTATAAGTGTCCCTTAGACTTGAGATCGCCTCAGTGACTTGCAAGCAACTCACTGTGCTTTGGTACTGGACTAACTGAATTTTGAATTCAAGGATGGAAGGCTTTTGGGCACAGTCAAGTACTTGTGAAGTCAGAGTATGATCGAGATGGGATTGACCACTCCAAGAGTTGGAGAAGAATGAGTCGCTGTATTTCAATTTAGCAAAACCTTGGCCAGGGTAATCCATCAGATGGATTTGATATTTTGAAATACAATGTGGACAACCTGATCAGAGTTGACAGTTGAACTCTAGGGTGTCCTATGATCATTTTGGTCAAGAGGATGAATTATATGAAAATTATATCCACATGGGTTCTAAGGATGTTGTTCTACACATTCGACCTATCCGGTCGTCGGGTACCATTGCTAGATGGTTACTTCGATTGGTACAAGAATTTGTTTCTGTGCTACCGACTTAGGTTTGGACCTATGAGGTCACACAAATTAGAGTTCATGATCCAATCGGATGGTTGATCAATGATTAAGAATCGTTCTAGGGTTAAATGATCAATACGATTGACATTTAACCCAGTGCAAGTGTTGCAGGAGGATCGATTAGCAATTCGATTGCTAATTGGCTTAATTTGATTAAGTCAATGGGCTGAGATTAAGTTTAATTAAATATAATTTAATTAGATTTAGTTTGGGCTTGATTGGATCAAGTCCAATTGGTTTATTGGATAAGCCAAGTGCAAGGAAAAACTAGTCCTAGTTCAACTAGGACATGGGTCAATCTAATTTCTAATTTGATTAGAAAATTAAATTAGATTTAAATCTAATTTAATCTGATTAAATTAGGTTCTTAATTGGGTTAAGATCTATTTTAATTAGGTTGATCTAATTTTGGTTTGATTTGGATTGAGAAACCAAATTAAAACAAGTCATGAGATAGAATCCTAGTAAGACTAGGATTCCACCTTGCGCCACATAAGCCTTCCCCACGCCCTCTCTCTTATTCAACGCCAATCTCCACTTATTTTGTGTGAAAAAAGCCCTCTCCCAGGTCTCTCCCACGTTCACAAAAGGTTTTCTCTCTTCTTTCTTACATGGAAGGTGGTTTGGATCAAATCAAAAAGGAATAAGTTTGGATTTCGAATTCTATGAGATAGAGTTTTAGAAATCCAAAACTCTTTCAATTTTGCATCGAATTTATCCAATTTTTTTTTTGAATTTTCATGGCTTTTAAGGGTACACATTGTGCACCCTTTGCTGGTGATCCATGCACAAAAATATGGAGGAGGTGCTCAAGAGTTGGGCGCCCCTTAACTTGCCATGTTTGGATAAGCCTTGACTAGGTATTTGACCTAGACAAGGACTCTATCATATCTCTCTGTATAAAATGAGTTTCTTCATGAAATTTTTGAAAAATATATAGATTTAAGAACCCTTTGAGCCATCCAAAAATTAGAGAGAAAAACCTTTGGGTCGTGGAGATATAAAAGACACAAGTTAGGGTGTCTAGAGAGAGAAACGAGAAGAAGAAGAGGATCTTCTTCTAGGGTTATTTGTTTTCATATCTTTCCTCCCTCCATCTTGAGTTTTTTGAGAGCATCTCAGATCTGAAACTCCTTCTTTTACTTTCCATCTTTGGAAGAGTCCAAATCAAGAAGAAGGAGGCACCTGATCAACCATCAAAGAAGGATCAGCGCAGTACTAGCATACTGTGCTGATTTCCTGAAGCAGGACTTCTGATCGAGATTCGTGGGCTCGTGTGGATGACTCCTAGAGGCTGGACGTGTGTGTGGCTTGCAACATCATCCTTAAGCCTGGATCAGCGAGGTTAGAGTGTCTAACTTGCAAGGTAATAGATCTGATCTATTGTTTAATACATACATTAGATGTAGTATAGAAACATGTTGATATGATCAACATGTAGTTTATGCTATATTTATATATTTTAATTTCTTATTTAATGCTATGTAATAATCATGTAATAGGATCTTAGATCTAGGGATTCTCTGATTTTAAAAAATAAATTTTAATTTATTTTAGTCTTCCACTGTATGATCTTGAAAAAATTTCAAGATCTAACCCTGAAACCCTAGATCTGGTTCCTACAATTTCTACTTCATAACCTTCACAGATGACCTATCAAGGTATTGATATGTCTATTTAATGAAGCATAAGTCAGAGTCGTTTGAAATATTCAAACTATTCCAAAATGAGGTAGAAAAATAAACTGAAAAATGTATTAAAACTCTTTGATCTGATCGAGGAGGTGAATACCTTTCTAATGATTTTCTGACATATCTTGGGGAGAATAGGATTCTCTCTCAGTGGACACCTCCTGAAATACCACAGCATAATGGTGTGTCTGAAAGGAGGAATCAGACCTTGTTGGACATGGTTCGATCCATGATGGGTTTTGCTGGTCTGCCGATCTCCCTTTGGGGATATGCACTCGAATCGGCTTGTTACCTTCTAAATAGGGTTTCGAGTAAGTCTGTAACCAAAATGCCATATGAGATATGGATAGGACGTAAACCAGTACTCTCGCACCTTAGGATTTGGGGGTGTCTGACTTATGTTAAATGTTTAATTACGGACAAGCTTGGACCTAGGTCTGACAAGTATAATTTTATAGGGTACCCAAAAGAGACCAAAGGGTATTTTTTCTACCTGACTGATGAGCAAAAGATGTTTGTCAGCCTTAAGGCAATCTTTTTGGAAAAAGAGTTCCTTGATGAAGGGACTGTTGCCTCTAAGGTCGAATTTGATGAAGTTCGACAGGTGGAAAAATCGATACAAGTTGCTGAACCTAAACCAGATTTAATAGGATCAGATCTGGAGCCCATTGTTCAAGCACCCTTAAGGCGATATGGTAGAGTACCACGTCAACCGGACATATACTATGGTTTCTTGGTCCGGGATGACGATCCTATCGAATTTTATGAAAATGATGAGGATCCGATCACCTACATGGATGCAATGCAGAGATCCGACTTTGAGAAATGACTAGAGGCCATGAAATTCGAAATGGAGTCCATGAAGATCAATGATGTGTGGACATTGGTTGACCCACCCGAAGGAGTAAAACCCATAGGGTGTAAGTGGGTCTTCAAGAGGAAGAGAGGCACAGATGGAAAGGTGGAGACCTATAAAGTCTGTCTAGTTGCCAAGGGATATCGTCAACGTTATGGTATAGACTATGACGAGATGTTTTCTCCTATGGCAATGCTCAAATCCATTCAGATTATGCTTGCGATAGCTGCCCATCTGGACTATGAAATCTGACAGATGGATGTGAAGATAACTTTCCTAAATGGAGAGCTAGATGAAGAGGTGTATATGATACAACCTGAAGGATTCACATCCACTGATGAGTCTAAGGTGTGCAGACTACAGAGGTCCATTTATGGACTTAAGCAGGCATCCCGGAGTTGGAACATACGTTTTGATAGGACGATCAAGACGTACGGCTTCATTAAGAACGGAGAAGAGCCCTGCATTTATAAGTGGGCTAATGGTCCAGTAGTGGTATTTCTTGTATTGTATGTGGATGATATTCTCTTAATCAAAAATGATGTCCCTGCATTACAGGGAATAAAGATTTAGCTGTCGTTACAGTTCTCCATGAAGGATTTGGGAGAAGCTTCCTACATCCTAGGGATGAGGATCTATAGGGATAGATCTAAAAGGTTGCTTGGTTTATCCCAGTCTACGTACATAGATACTATGCTAAAGAGGTTCAGCATGGAGAATTTCAGGAAAGGCTATCTACCGATAGGCCATGGAATTTCTCTCTCGAAGAGGGATTGTCCGACAACACCTCAAGAGAGAGAGCATATGGGTAGGATTCCATATGCTTCGACAGCGGGATCTATCATGTACACCATGACATGTACACGATCAGATGTGGCATACTCACTAGGGGTAGTGAGTAGATACCAATCTGATTCAGGAGACAATCACTGGAAGGTTGTTAAAACCATCCTAAAGTATTTAAGAAATACTAAGGACCAGTGGCTTGTTTTTGGTGAATTGGACTTGAGACTTATAGGATTTACAGACTCTAGTTTTCAGTCTGATCACGATGACAGCAAAAGTGTGTCGGGATTTATTTTTACCCTTTATGGTGGGGCTATCTGCTGGAAGAGTTCCAAGCAGCACATAGTGGTTGATTCAGTTTGCGAGGCGGAGTATGTCACTGCATCAGATGCTGCCAAAGAAGCAGTGTGGCTAAGGAAGTTCATCACCGAGCTTGGAGTAGCACCCTCCTTTGTTGGTCCAGTTCTACTCTACTGTGACAGCTCTAGAACCATTGCTTAGGCGAAGGAACCGAAGGCACACTAGCGGACGAAGCATATTCTGCACTGCTTCCATCTCACTTGAGAAATTATGGATCAAGGTGACGTCGACCTTCAAAAGATCGATGGAAAGGAGAACCTGGCCGACCCATTCACTAAAGCCATTACGGTGAAGGAGTTCGACAACTACAAGTCGAGGATGGGTATTAGATACTGCACCGATTGGCTTTAGGCCAAGTGGGAGATTGTTGGGAATAGTGTCCCAAAGCCAATCGTAAGTCTGTTGACGGTTGTGCTCCTTTTGTATATGTACATGAATTATGAATTAATAAAAATTATTTTAATATTTTTCATCACAAAATGTTACATCTTCTAATGAACTCCTATGTTGTGGTGAAGTCCTTAGGACTATTTAGACTCGACAAAGGAGGATTTGTCGTTTAGTCCTTAAATCTGTTCGCGACCAAATGATACGTTGTTACCAAGGATGACAACATTTATCAAGCATAGGTTGTTGAGTGCCATATAGGTTGGTTGTCCTCTTAACCAATGAATGTGGAGACACTGGTATGGCATACAGGTGAGATGTAAGGGTACATCTGCACTAAACGTGACCGACTCCGGAGCTATTTCTGTTGTCAAGATTTGCTCCGATGGAATATGGGTATAAATGTCCCTCTGACCTGAGACCGCCACGATGACTTGCAAGCAACTCACTGTACTTAGGCACTGGACTACCTAAATTTCTAATTCAGTGACGGAAGGCTGCTGGGTGTAGTCAAGTACTTGACTTGTTGGTGCGTGTGTCAAGATGGGATTGACCACTTCAATTTAGGAGCTGTGTACAGTCGTATTTCAATTTAGCCAAACCTTAGCCAAGGTAGTCCTAGTGAGGAGTCACAGGACTGTTTGAGTTGAGCACGATTCGGATGATCTGATCAGGATTGACAGTTTAACCCTGAGTCATCCTAAACACAGGGGTCAAAAGGATGAATTATACAGTAACCATATTCACATAGGTTCTGAGTGTTGCAATTGTGACTATTCGACCTATCCGGACATCGGGTACCATTGCTAGATGGTCACTTCGATTAGTACAGGAATTGGTTCCTGTGCTACTGGCTTAGGTTCGAACCTGTGGGGTCACACACATTAGAGGTTCCTATCTGATCTGATGGCTGATGAAGAGTCTTAATACTTATGGACTATGAGTCTTATGTGTCTGGAACTCTATGATCGAGAATCAGGATTCTCTGATCATGAGTCCCACACATTTTGGGTACCGGGATCAAGAGTCCCACTGGTTTGGGACTCTTCGATCAGGGTTACATATCGATGAATTCTGATGCCCGATTACCCATCGGATTTGGACTTAATATTTATGAGAGGTTTAATTAGTGATTTGATCACTAATTAACTCAATTTGATTGAATAATTATTTTTGAATCAAGTCCAATTGAATTGGATTCAGTTGGGTTTGACCCGATTAGGTTAAGAGTTGACCTAATCGTCGAGATGGTTTGGTCCCTGATTTGATCAGGGGTTGGGCTTAATCAATTCCTGATTTGATTAGGATTTTTTTGAGCCTAATTAAGCCTAATTTAGTTAGGTTTAAATTAGTCTAATTGGGCCTAACTTATTTGGTTCAATTAGGTTGGTTTAAATAATGAAACCACCTTGACCTATTCTCCCTGCACCACCTCACTTCCACTGCGCCCATTTGAATTCACGAGAAGGAAGTTCTCATGAATTTTTTCTCATGCAAAGCCCTCCTCACACCCTACTTTAATGTGCCAAATAAGTGGATAAGGATGATTGGTTGGCCATTCAAATTCAAAACAAAGTTTGAATTTGAATGAGCAACCAATCTTAGCGCCTTGACCTTATCCTCTTTTAGCACCCCATTTATTACACGAGAAAATATTTCTTATGAAATCACTCATGCACAAATTAAGCCACACCATCCTCTTCTCATGCCCTTAGTGGATAGGGATAAATTGGTTTCTATTTGAATTCAAAATTTGATTTAAATTCAAATGTGCAATTACTCATCTTTATCCTCTCACGTGGATAAGATGTTTGTCATTGTTTTAAAAGGAGGAGAAGAGTGGGGTGTGTGCAAGAAAAATTTTGGAGAGAAAATCTGGGCATGAGAAATCCTTGTGTGCAAGGTGAAGGTCTATATCCTTTCGAGAGAAAAAGAAAGAAAAAGTGTGCGTAGGGTTTCAGTGAGTTCTTTAGGTTTTGAGCTTGGAGTTTGGGAAGTGAGAAGATGAGCTACGAGTGTCGTTAGCCCATCAAATTTTAGGAAGATCTTCAACATCTTCTCAAGCACGTCTGCTAACGATCTAGAGTATTCGAAGAATTGACAGACATTGATCAAAGGAGTTCAATCAGCATCGGCCATCGAAAGGGCTCTACAACGAGCTAGCACTCGTGAGGAGTCGATCAGACCGAGAGCTTCATGTGGATGATCCACAGAGGTTAGACACTCTGTGTGGCTGCATCGCAGTGATCAGACTCTTTCAACCATGATCAGATTGCGGCGATCTACTACCCGCACAAAGGTGTTGTGTTCTGAACACATTACAGTAAAGTATTTACTGTTCAAATTCAAATTTCAAATTTAAATGCATGCATGCTATATATCATATTTATATCCTAGTGTAGGATAAATTCATGTTAATTAATTAGATTAATTAATATTTTTCACTATAAAATCATAATTTTAAAAAAATTTTAAAATTACTATTTTACCCCTGCACTGAATTTCCCCACACTCTCTAACTCTAGAGGAACTCTCACTGATTAGAATTCAGTACGGGGTTCCTCTAGAGTACGAGCTGGAGCTTCTCGGGCCAACTGGCCATGCTAGCGCTCCTCCCCCTGGCTGCTTCTGTTTATACTAGGAGGCTTTCCGCGCCAGGCTTCGACTTCTGCTTCCGCCTTTTGTCATCGCTCTCTTCCACTTTTTAAACATTTCTTTAGTTTTTGTAGCACCTAACTCCTTTAGATTTCTGATAAGATTTCTTTCCCTCTGTCACCTAGCCAAAGTCCAGCCAACCCTTTCTCTGTTCAGGAATTTCTATACTTTTAAGCGTCACCCTTTGGCAAAGGACTGGTGGTACTTCTCCCCCCAGTTTGGTAGAAAGAGGTTGTTGAAAGGTGCCCCCCTTCTATCCACAACTGGAAGGAGAGGTTCTTCTACGTTCGATGTCCGACCTTGGAGCTGGGATTACCCCCCTGGGGCTCTCTGAGGGATTCCATCCGTCGGGCTTCTAGCCTAGAAAGGGATGACCTCGAAGCCTCCAATAAGCTCGAGGCCTATCCAGCCCCCCTCCTCTCTGAACTTCTGAAGGAACAACTCTTGTTCAACGTCGGTCTGAGCCCTCTTGATCCTGTCGGTACTATCATTATTATATATATATATATATATATATATATATATATATATATATATATATATTGCTGCTTCTCCTTTCTCTTATTCTATTTTTGAGCCGTGTCGATCTTCTTTTATTGCAGACATGGACACAGGTGTGGCTCGAAGGTTAGCCTAGGGTCTCAAGACCCACAAGAGAAAAGGCACCGCAACTTTGGGGTCAACGAAGAGAGCCAGGATAGAAGAGACGAGCTCGACCGTGCCTGCTCAGGTGGCCGTTGCCGTCGACGCCCCCTCCAACGTCGAGCTCAAAGTCTCTCGAGCCTCTTCAAGGAGCCCCCCGACTGATGATCCCGCTCCAGAGGCTCATCCCGAGGGGGCACCTGAGGCCGAAAGGAGGAGGAGAAAGAAGACCCTGGCCTGCTAGACCCGCAGCCGCAAGGCTGCCATCGAGGGGGCCGACAGCTCTGAGGAAGATCTGGGGAAAAATCACTTCAACAATAGGGATTTAATAAAGAGGCTGGTCGAAGGGTGCATTCTGCCCGAGGTCATCCAAAGGATCGTCCTTGCTGATCTTGAGCTGCGGGTCTGGGACTCTCTGGGATCTTTTCTCGAAGTAGGTCAATTCACTTTTTTCTTCTTCTTGCTTCTTTACATAGTTTACTCATTAGCCTTTATATTGACTCCCCGGCCTCTCTTGTAAATTGGACACCAGCTCATCGCCAACGTTGAGGTGATGAAGATCGTCAAGAGGGAGGCAGCTCAGGCAGAGGAAGGTCGCCTGGTTGAGGCCACCCGCCTCAAGGAGAAGATCACCGAGGTCACAAGTCTCCAGGAGGCACTGTAAAAGGAGGGACAAACCTCGTCCGATCTGAGGGCCGCCTTGGAGGAGGAGAGAAAGAAGGCAGAGGCCGAGGTCTCTGAACTGAAGGTGTAGGTCTCTGATCTGAAGGTGCAGATCCCCTCCCTAGTCTCGGAGGCAGGGGCTCGAGCAGTGGAGGAGTTTAAGGCCTCCTTCGAGATGAAGGATCTGCAGGTCCAGTTCGGCCAGGATGCCTTCATCAAGGGTTTTGAGCTCTGCCAAGGGAAGGTGGCCGAAAAATTTTCTGAGCTGGATCTCAGCTTCCTGGATGAGGCGTCCGACGATGAAGCCGGACCTTTCGAAGTCGCTGTCGGTTCTCCTCTAGTCGGGACCTCTTCGATCGCTACGGCCATCACGACTGACCTTTCAGGGGCATCGAGCTCCTCCACTTCTGTCCCAGTGGTCCGAAACCTCTAATTTTATATTTTTCCTTTGTGGCGACTTTTCTTTGTTCTCTTGTATTTAAAAACTATTTAATCAATGAGATCAGATTCTTCTTTACGGAGAGCTCCTTTTTCTTCTTCCACATTCTTTTCCTTCTCTTCTGTCTTCTTGCACTAATTTGAGTTGTGGTGCTCTTGTCTCCCAACGATAGTGCCCTGCCAAAGCTCTTCCCCTACCATAGGGGATTCCTCTGAAGTCGATGATCCGGGACCTCAGAAGGGAAGTTCGTCACTTGATGAAGAAATCAAAGAAGCTGGATGACGAACTTCACCGACTGAGGAAGAGCCATTCGAAAGTCACTGCAGAGGCTATTTGCTTTCAGGACCTCCACAGAAAGGGTCTCATGGACTATACCCAGAGGAAGGCTGACTTCGTGACGAAGCTTGAGGAACTCCAAAAATATACCAGCGACCGATCTTGGACTCAGGCTTCCAAGATCAGCTCCCTTGAAGTCGAGCTGGCGGCCGCACGAGAAAAGATCGGCCAGTTGGAAGGGAGCTCGTGCTGACTCACAATCCAGGCTGACCGCAATCGAGACTGGTCGAAAAAGTTCTCCGACCTTCAAAAGCAGCTACAGGATGCTGAGGCAAACTACAACACCTACTGAGTCGGCTGGAGCGAACAAGTAGAGGACTACCGAAGGAAGCTCAAGATGGCGACCGACGAAGTTGCCCGCCTTCAGAGGCAGTTGTCTGAGAGAGTCTAGGCCATCTCTACACAAGGTTCCGACGAGCTCTGCTCCTTGAGGGGGACCATGGAAGAATTGTCTGTGGCCCTTGGGTAGGAGAAGGCCGAACTGCAGTGGCTGAAGATTCAACTGGCCTACGAGCAACAGTCGGTCAAGGATGCCGAGGCAGAGTCCGAAGTTCTGAGGAAGAGGCTTCGGGAATTAGAAGGCAAGAGCCGGTGGTTCCACCAGATGTATTGGTTGATGCTGTTAAGAAAGAAAGAACTGGAAGAAGAAGTCAAAAATTTAAAGCAATCCCTAATAAGGACTGGAACCGAGAGCTCAAAGTCGGAAGAAGCCGAGCTTCCTTAGAGCTTCTTTTATCTTTCATTCTTCTATGTATTCTTTTTTTTTTCTTGTCATTTTTCTTTTTTTTTTGGCCTTTCAGGCTTTGTAATGTATGCTTCACTAATAAAATGAAAAAAAAAATTTCCATTACCTTGTCCATTCTTGCATTAAGTCATCATTCATCGAACTTTTTTTTTGTCTTTTGTCTTGTTCGATGTCGACGTTGTTTGAAGGTTTCGGGTCATTGCCATGTTGATTTTCCCTTTTTGTTCATGATCATAGATCTTTTTGAGGCCATTTGAGTTTGACGCTTCCTCTCGGTGCTCGAGCTTGGGGGTCCGAACTTCTCATTCCCTTGAGGAAGTCGATTTTTTCTTGGCCTATGTTGAACTCCCTCTTAGAGACTGAGGGTTTTTGATAAGAGTCTCCTTCCTTATTGAGACGAGATCCCTCGTATCTTTGATGTAGTTTGTTTTTTCCTTTATCACTGGTGTAGTTCGTCGCTTTCCCTTTTTATCTCCCCTTTTCTTTTTATTTGGGTGAGGGTTTTCCCTCTGCTCTTAGTGGGGTTATGGGGATGTAGAGGAGCCCTTGAGGAGGCTTTTCTCCTCATCCAGTCTTTAACGACCAGATCTTTATTTGTGTTAGGGTGAGGTTCTCCTTCTGTCCCCGACATAGTCAATGTCAGCTTATGCTAGGACGAGGTCCTCCTCCTATTCCTAACAAGGCTGTGGGGGCTCATAAGGGCCGTTGCAAGGGCCTCTCCCCCTATTTGATCTTTAAGTAATCGGACCTTCGACTTTGCTCATGTTAGGATGAGGTTCTCCTCCTGTTCCTAATAAGGCTATAGGGGCACATAAGGGCCGTTGCAAGGGCCTCTTCCCTCATCCGATCTTTAAGTAATCGGGCCTTCGACTTTGCTCATGTTAGGATGAGGTTCTCCTCTTGTTCCTAACAAGGCTGTGGGGGCACATAAGGGCCGTTGCAAGGGCCTCTCCCCCCATCCGATCTTTAAGTAACCGGGCCTTCGACTTTGCTCATGTTAGGATGAGGTTCTCTTCCTATTCCTAACAAGGCTGTGGGGGCACATAAGGGCCGTTGCAAGGGCCTCTCTTTCCATCTGATCTTTAAATAATCGGGCCTTCAACTTTGCTCATGTTAGGATGAGGTTCTCCTCCTATTCCTAACATGGCTGTGGGGGCACATAAGGGCCATTGTAAGGGCCTCTCCCTCCATCCGATCTTTAAATAATCGGACCTTCGACTTTGCTTATATTAGGATGAGGTTCTCCTCCTGTTTCTAACATGACCGTGTTTCGATTGTTGGAAGGAGCTACTCTCTGTCATTATGAGCTCATGCCAAAATAAAAGATATGCAGATATGAAAAAAACTTTTATTTAAGGCAAAGTTATTGGTAATACATTCGTAGATTTTTTGAATCCCATAGCCGTGGAAGGTCTGCTCCCCGTCAGGATCCTCCAGAGATGGAGTTGATGATCCTAATTGGAGGCCGATCTTCAGGCTGCTCCTCCCTCCTCAGCGGCTCTGATTGTGGCATGGCCCTCGATCGATCTTCCCTACCTTTAGGTCGGCATCGAATGAATCTGTCGAGCCGACCTCGTCTGATGAGCTCCTCGATCTCATCTCGGAGCTGAATGCACTCCTCCGTGTCGTGGCTGTGGTCATGATGATAGAGGTAGAACATGTTAGGGTTGTGCTTCCTGGGGTGTGTGCGCATCCTTTCTGGTCTCGACAACTGCTCCCTGACCTCCATCAGCACTTGAGTTTTCGATGCATTGAGAGGGGCGTAGCTGTGGAATCTTCCTGGGGGAGAGCCCCACCGACCTCTGTGGTCCGAGCTTCTCTGCCTACGAGCTCGGGGAGGAGTCTGGACATGCTTGTGTCCAGAGGGAGTTCGAGAATGTGGCCGAGCGAACCGAGCTTCACTCGGCCCTTTTTCAACTGCGGGCTTGCTGGAGTCTCCCACATGCCACTCCTTCGCGGCCTTCTCGTCCTTCATCTTGAAGGCTTCTTCTGCTAGGACATATCCTTCGGCCCGAGCCAGCAAATCAGCAAAGTCCCTGGGATACTTCTTTTTCAGGAAAAATAGAAGATCGTTCTTTTGAAAATCGCCCTTCAGGATGGCCATCGCGACCGATTGATCCAAGTTCCGGACCTCCAACGCGATGACGTTAAAATGGTTGACGTAAGCTCGGATGGATTCTCCCTTCTTTTGCTTGATGTTGATGAGGGACTCCGAATTTCTCTGGGGATGCCGACTGCTGATAAAATGAGCGACGAACAGGTGGCTCATCTGATCAAAAGAGAAGATAGTACCCAGCTTCAGTATCGAGTACCAATTTTTTGCTGCTCCCTTCAAGGTAGACGGGAAGGCTCGGCACAGGATGGTATTTGGCGCACCATGGAGCAGCATCATTGTCCGAAAGGCCTCCAGATGGTCAACCAGATCCAAGGTCCCATCATAGCTCTCGAATTGGGGGAGCTTGAAGTTCGGTGGGATTGGCTTCTGCATGATCATTTGAGAGAAAGGAGGGTCAGTGCAAATGTCCTCACCGTAAGTAGTGAGAGCATGGCAGAGCTCTTCGATCCATCGGTTCATCTCCCAGAATCTTTGATCCAGGAGGTCCTCTTGACTGCGAGTCTCGAGGATCTTCTGGTGGAACAGAGGTAAGGACTCTCTGAGGGTGGAATCGTGATCAGATGGTGGGCTCTCCGCCTTCTGCTTCCCCTTTCCGGGGAAGACAGGGCGACTTGCCCAAGTGGCCCGCCCAGTCGCCAAATTTTGAAACTCCGACGATGTTCTCTCCAGCTGCACTGATGCCTACGGCTGCTGTGGCTGCTGCTACATGGCCTGCACCACTTCGGTGAGGCCCCTGACTTGTTGAACCAGCAAGTCAAACTGCTCCATACCGACTATCGTTGCCGGAGGAGGAGCTTGGAAAACTGGAGACGAGGTCGGAGCTTGTGGAGCCCACTGAGATCTGACCGTGGAGGCTGTGGATCGCCTGGTGGATGCCTTTCGGAAAGGCATCAGGTGGAGATCTGGCAGGAGAAGGAGAAGAAGATGTCAGAGAGGATGATCAGAGATAGTTCCATTGAGCACTCCTTTAAGAACAAGGGTACTGTGAAGACACAGCGCCCTTCCTCTAGCACCAATTCTGTTGGTGCAGAATTTCGTCGACGTCGGAGAAGCTGGAGTTGAGATGATTGTGGCCACCATCAGGACCTGCAAGGGAAGTCTAACCGGAGTTGGGGGTGCTCCAGCAAGACCCTCTGACACTCAAGTCAAGTCAGTACTCTGCTTCAATAAAAATGGAGTGCTCAAATGGGATTTTGGCAGAGTTTCGAGATAGAGTTTAGAACTTAGAGAAGAACGTATCTGAGGGGTCTCTTTTATAGATGGAGAGCGTAACTAATTGACAGCGACGTCTGTAACCACCTGGTTGTGGACCGTTCAGGGCCATGCGGAGTTTGTTACGGAGGGTAGTGGCATCTGGAGGTCGTTCAGGGCCACGTGGAGTTTGTTACGGAGAGTGGAGTGGTGTCCATTGTCGCGACTTGCCAGAGAGTGGTGGAGCCATGCAGAATCCGTTACAGAGAGTGGAGTAGGATAGTGGCCATTGTCGTGACTTGCCAGAGAATTCGGATCTGTCGGCTGAAGCTCGACTGGGATGTCTGACAGAGCGGAATGGCTCTCTGTCTCGTCGATCCAAGAGAAGCTCGAATGTTTTCGAGGTTGCTGATGGGTCTACTGCTGTTGGGTGCCTAAAGCACTGATGCTGCAGGCGGGAGTCATTTATTGTAGAAGCTCGGATGGGGACTGTTGGGAAAGTCCGATTTCATGAGGAATCCTATAGAGGGTCGGTCAGCAGTGGACTTCGGATGGCATTGGGGAGGTTCGTCCGCTGGAGGGGTCTGGAGGATCCTGTGGAAGTCTGGTTGGCGTTGTTGATGTCCGACTGACGCTATTGAAGGTTGATGGCTGGGGAGGTACGGCAGACACCGGAAGCGGTCAGTCATTGTAGAAATCCAGCTGCTGGAGCCCGTCTGTTGTAGATGTTCGTCCGGAATCCATCCGCTATGAAAGTCCAAATGGAGTCCGGTTCTTGTAGAAGGCTGAAAGGAGGCCGCTTATTGTAGAAGCTCGATCGAAGATCTATTGTTGTGGAAGCTCGGAGTAGCTACCTGGCCGGTGGAGCCTGTCCCGTTATAGAAGCTCGTTTGGGATCTATCCACTATAGGAGCTCGGCTGGGATCCGACAATGAAGAAGCTCGGCTGAAGTCTGCCTGTAATAGAAGTTCAGAAGAAATTTGTTTATAGTAGAGGCTCAGATGGAATTCGCTTACAGTAGAGATCCAGGGTAGACTGCCTGCAGTAGAAGTTCAGAGTAGGCTGCTTGTGGTAGAAGTTCAGAGTAGAGATCCGGCTGGTGGAATTTTGGAGTAGAGTCGTCCGTGGTCGGAAGAAGTCTAGAAGGGGTTCAGAGAATAGTCGATCACTATAGAAAATCAGCTGATAGTGAAGCCCAGAGAGCATTTGGAGCAGTCTGATAGATGAATGGAGAAGCTCATTGTTGGAGAAGCCTAGACGATATTATGGAAGCTTGGATGGTCGAGGGAGTTCAAAAAGATGCCACACAAGGTTGGAAGCCGGAAAAGTCCTGGAAGGGTCGGTCTTTTACAAACTTCGGCTGGAGGTATTTTATACCCAATAATTTGTTAATAATAAAATATATTTTTGGCTTTTTCATCATAAGTTTTCATCTTCTAATGAACACCATTATTGTGATGAAGTCCCTAGGACTATTTAGGTTCGATAAAGAATAGATTTATCGATTAGTCTTTAAAAGTGTTTACGACCAAATGATGCGCTGTTAATAAGGATGACAGCTTCTATCAAGCATAGGTCGCTGTAGGCCATATGGATTGGTTGTTCTCTTAATCAAGGAGTACGAAGACACTAGTATGGCATACAGGTGAGATGTAAGGATACATCATCATGGAACATGACCAACTCCAGAGCATTCTGCTGTCGAGAATGTCTCTGATGGGATATAGGTATAAGTGCCCCTTAGACCTGAGATCGCCTCAGTGACTTGAAAGCAACTCACTGTGCTTTGATATTGGATTGAATTTTTGATTCAGTGATGGAAGGCTTCTGGGCACAGTCAAGTACTTGCGAAGTCAGAGTGTGATCAAGATGGGATTGACCACTCCAAGAGTTGGAGAAGAATGAGTCGCTGTATTTCAATTCGGCAAAATCTTGGTCAGGATAATCCATCAGATGGATTTGATATTTTGAAATACAATGTGGACAACCTGATCAGAGTTGACAGTTGAAAGGTGTCCTATGAGCATTTTGGTCAAGGGGATGAATTATATGAAAACTATATCTGCATGGGTTCTAAGGATATTGTTGTACATATTCGACCTATCCGGCCATCGGGTACCATTGCTAGATGGTCTCTTTGATTGGTACAAAAATTTATTCCTATGCTACTGACTTAGATTTGGACCTATGAGGTCACATACATTAGAGTTCATGATCCGATCGGATGGTTGATCAATGATTAAGAATCATTCTAAGGTTAAACGATCAATATGATTGACATTTAACCTAGTGCAAGTGTTGCAGGAGGATCGATTAGCAATTTGATGGCTAAATAGCTTAATTTGATTAAGCTAATGGATTAAGATTAAGTCTAATTAAATATAATTTAATTAGATTTAGTTTGGGCTTGATTGGATCAAGTTCAATTGGTTTATTGTATAAGCCAAGTGCAAGGAAAAACTAGTCCTAGTTCAATTAGGACTTGGGTCAACCTAATTTCTAATTTGATTAAAACATAAAATCAGATTTAATTTTAATTTAATATGATTAAATTAAGTTTTTAATTGGATTAAGATCTTTTTGAATTAGGTTGATTTGATTTTGGTTTGATTTGGTTTGAGAAATCAGATTGGAACAAGACATAGATTGAATCCTAGTAAGACTAGGATTCCACCTTGCGCCAATTTAGCCCCACACCCACTCTCTCTTATCCCACGCCCACTCTCTCTTATTTTGTGCAACAAAACTTCTCTCCCAGGTCTTCACATACACCCAAAACTTTCCTCTCTTTCTCTCTTATATGGAAAGTGGTTGTGGATCAAGTCAAAGTAGGAATTAGTTTGGATTTCAAATTCTATGAGATAGAGTTTTAGGAAACCAAAACTCTTTCCTTATGGCACTGATTTTACCCAAATTTTTTTTAAATTTTTTGTAACTTTTATGGCACATAATATGTGCTCTTTTCTGGTGGTCCATGCATAAAAAGAAAGAGGGGGCACCGAAGAGTTGGGTGCCCCTTGTCTTGCCATGTTTGGATAATTCTTGACTAGGTATTTGACCTAGACAAGGACTCTATCATATGTCTCTATTTAAAATGAATTTCTTCATGAAATTTTTGTGAAAAATATAAAAAAGAGAGATTCTTTAGAGCATACAAAAATCAGAGAGAAAGAAGATTGGGGCATGGAGATACAATAGACACATAAGACTAGATGTCTAGGTGATATCAAAGAGAAGAAGAAGAGGGTCTTCTTCTAGGGTTGCTGTGTTCACCTCTTTCCTTCCTCCATCTTGAGTTTTCTGAGAGTGTTTTAGATCTAAAACTCATCCTACTTCTCATCTTTGAAAGAATCCTAATCAAGAAGAAGAAGGCATCTGATCAACCATCGAAGAAGGATCAGCACAGTACTAGTATACTGTACTGATTTTTTGGACCAGGACTTCTGATCGTGATTCGTGGGCTCGTGTGGATGACTCTTAGAGGCCGAATGCATGTGCAGCTCACAACATCATCCTCAAGCTCGGATCAGTAAAGTTAGAACATCTAACTTGCAAGGTAATAGATCTGATCTATTATATTTTACATACATTAGATGTAGTATAGAAATATATTGATATGATCAACATGTAGTTGTTGCTCTTTATATTTTAATTTTTGATTTAATGTCATGTAATAATCATGTAATAGGATCTTAGATCTAAGAATTCTCTGATTCTATAAGATAAATTTTGATTTATTTTAGTATTCCACTGCCTGATCTTGAAAAAGTTTCAAGATCTAACCCTAAAACCCTAGATCTGGTTCCAACAATTGATATCAAAGCCTAGGTTATTTATTACATGATTATTTATGCATGTTTAGATTATTTTTTGGATTAGATCTAATTTATAATTTAATTATTAAATATAAAATTAAATTTTTTAGATCAATCATGAACTGTAGGTTGTCCTACTGTAAGGTTTGCCCCTTACAGTGCAAAGATTATCCTAGTTCGTGTAGATCTATCTTTAATCATAAATTTATTAGATGTGATCTAGATTAAATTTATAATTTAGTAAATTTAAAAGATATTTAAATCTAAAATAAAATCTTTTTGTTAATAATTTTTGTGCAAAGAACCATCATATATTTATCTGAAAAATTTGCACAGTTTAAAGTTGAAATTATTTCAATTACATGAGCCTGTTTAGATTAGATCTAAAGTAGTTTCATGCTTATTTCACTTATATTTTTATTATGAATCAAACATGCAACTTGGTTGGTAAAACCATGTTATAAAAATATTTTATAAATATAAAAATTATTTTCGAAAAGTCGAACCCCAATTTTCAGCCCAAAACTTAATTGAGAATTAAAAAATTATTTGATTAGGTTCTAGGATTGTGAATTGAAGAACCTAAGACACAAACCATAACACATTAGGTTAATGGGTTTGTGGTAATTAGATCCATTAATTGGGTTAGACCTAAGGTTAGATTAAAGATAGACTTAATTAGAGAATTGACTAAATCTAATCAATTATTGTCTTAGATTAGGTCAAGGATTCTCTAGATCAATTACAATAGTTGTAGTTGGTCAAGCCCATATCTTTAACGAGAACCAAATGGATATGATTCTTGGCTAAGCAGTCTAGCACCAACTGTTAGGTTGATCTAATCAAAACTAATTAAACCAGTTGATGTCTAAGGTAAACCGAACCGATGGTTTTTAATTGGGAGCTCGCTTATCTGACCATTTCTGATGGTTTCTTAGGCAAGCTTTGGCAGACCCTCCCATCGATCGAACTTACCTGATCTCTTAGTGAAATTATGTTTTGATCGGATCACTTGACTATTCGAGCTTACCCATGTTAGCTAGGTAAATCAGTTAGACTGATTTAGGTGCTCCTAGACCAGCCCTTTTAATGGTCTCTCTTAAGCTGACTTGGTGAAGCCAGTAGGAGGATCATGATAAGCTGGTTCATCTGACCTCCTTCTCTAAATCAATTAAATCTTCTAAAATTATTAGGTCCTTAAAATAAAATAGTTATGGTGATAACTAGATCATAGCCTCCCATTAAGTGGATGATAATGGGTCCATCAGTTGAATAATCATTGGAGGCCCAAAGGCCTGATGCTTATTGGCTGATGGGATTGTCATTTATAATATGATTTCTTGACTGCATCTTTCTAAATGATGATTAGGTTAGCCAACCAAAGTAGGACCTAATCATTCATTGGCTAGATGGGCCAAGTATGGTCATGTTAATGGTTGGACCTAACCAAACTTTTTCAGTGGAGGCCAAAGCCTACTGATTAGGGATTGGGGCAAAATTAAAATTACTAAAAATTATTTAAAAAAATAATTGGTTATGAATCTATCCTTAGATGTACATGAGTTGGCCCACCAAAGTTGGGTGTGTGTGCAGTTTAAGTGGATTCTAGTACCCACTAAGGAATTAGGGTAATTCCTCAAATTGAAAGTAGAGGCTATCAAGTCGAATAAAATAATGGGAGAAATCTTTTGATTAAAGTCTAAATTTTTAGGTTTAATGAATCAATTACTAATTAGGTTATGATTTTTCTTCGTACAGATATGGCCACTTTCCTATTGCTCCGATCATTACTGGATAATAAAAAGTTGGTGGGACCCAACTTCAGTAGCTGGTACCAAAAGTTGAAGATAGTCTTGGAGCATGAACGGATCCTATATGTGATAATGGATCTTGCACCTGAGGAGCCAGCTACCAATACACATGGAACAGTCAGAGATACTTACTAGAAGTGGCTCAGTGATCGGACCATGGTGCACTGCATCATGTTGGCTGCCATGAGCAACGAGTTCAGTCGCAGATTTGAAACGGCTCAGTCAAAGAAAATACTTCAAGTGTTGGAAGATGCCTTTGGCACACCCGATGACGTGGAGAGGCACAAGACTAGTTGTGCCATCTTCAATGCCAAAATATGGGATGGTGCCTCTGTCACTGATCATATATTGTACATGATCGAGCTGATGGAGTGTTTGAGCAACCACAGCTTTTTCTTGCATGAGCAGCTTAGGAAAGATGCAATATTGAACTCCCTGTCCAAGTCTTATCTCCCATTCCTCACTCATTATAGAATGTCAAAGCCTAAAGTAAACTACCACGGGTTACTAGGATTGCTTCAGAACTTTGAGAAGGATCACCAACTCCAAAAGGAGTTGGTGAACTTAGTGGGAGGTTCGTCTTCTGGTTCTTGACCCTTTGAGAAAGAGAAGAAGAACAAGAAGAAGAAAGTGAAGAAGGTTCAAGTTCAGCCTGGGATATCAGTGCAGGGCCAGACTAGAAAGATCAAGCCTGATAAGAGTCAAACTGAATGCTTCTTTTGCAAGAAGTGGGGGCATTGGAAGAGGAACTATCCTCAGTACATTGCCTCCCTGGACCCGAACAGGCAGAGAAAGAAGCAAGCTATTGTAGAGCAAGGTATTTATATGATAACTCCTTACAATTTCTCTATTTGTGATATAACTGACTAGGTATTGGATACCGGTAGCCCTTACCATATTTGTAATTCATTGCAGGGGATGCAGGTCAGTAGGAGATTCGAGCAAGGCGAGATGTTCCTGAACGTTGGAGATGGAAGATTAGTTCCAGTTCTAGCATTAGGAATCTTGAAACTAGTATTTGAGTCCCATACCATTGTTCTTAATGATTGTCATTTCTATCTCAGTTTCTTTTTAAATGTTATTTCTATAGGCCTTCTGGCCAAAAATGATTATGAAATTTCAATAAAGAAGCAAGTTTGTAATATCATTATGAATGGTGTTACTATTTTTTGTGGCCATTTGAACAATGGTGTGTATATGTTATCATAACCTATTAACGTAGTCTATTCTACTAGCAAGCACCCTAGATTAGATAGTGTATCAGATATCTACTTATGGCACTATAGGCTAGGTCATATAAACAAGAACAGGATAAATAGGTTGACTCAAGAGGGAATCCTTGAAGTCAGTGATTGTGAATCACTTCTAACCTGTGAGTCTTATCTTCTTGGTAAAATGACCAAGTCACCTTTTACTGAAAAAGATGAGAGAGCTACTGAGCTCTTGGACCTAGTACATACTGATGTATGGGGGCCCATGAGCACAAGTGTTAGAGGTGGATATTTCTACTTCATCACTTTCACGGATGATCTATCCAGATATGGATATGTCTATCTGATGAAATATAAATCAAATTTATTTGAAATGTTCAAATATTTCGAAATGAAGTAGAAAAATAAACTGGGAAGAGTATTAAAACTTTTCGATCTGACCGAGGAGGGGAATACCTTTCTGATGAGTTTCTCACATATCTAGGAGAGAATGAGATTCTCTCCCAATGGACTCCTCCAAGAACACCACAGTATAATCGTGTGTCTGAAAGGAGAAATCAGACTCTGTTAGACATGATCTGATCCATGATGGGTTTTGCCAGCTTGTCGATTTCTTTCTGGGGATATGCACCCAAAATAGCCTGTTATCTATTAAATAGGGTTCCAAGTAAGTCTGTAATTAAGACACTATATGAGATATGGACAGGGCGTAAGCTAGCACTTTCACACCTTAGGGTCTAGGGTGTCTGACCTATGTCAAACAGTTAGTTACAGATAAACTCAGACCTAGGTCTGATAAATGCACATTCATAGGGTACCTCAAAAAGATGAAAGAATATTTTTTCTACCATGCTGATGAACAAAAGGTGTTCATCAGCCTTAAGGTAACTTTTTTAGAAAAGGAGTTCCTTGGTGAAGGAACCGTTACCTCTAAGGTTGAACTTGATGAAGTTCAATAGGTAGAAGGACCGACACCAATAGCTAAACTTGAGTCGGATTTGATTAGATCAGATTCAAAGCCCAATGTACCTGCACCATTAAGGCGATCCAGTAGAGTATCGCATCGGCCAAATAGATACTATGATTTTTTGGTCTGGGATGGTGATCCCATCGAACTCGATGAGAATGATGAGGATCCAATCAGCTATATGGATGCAATGTAGAGATCTGATTCTGAGAAATGGCTTGAAGCCATGGAATCTGAAATGGAGTCCATGAAGGTCAACGATGTATGGACATTGGTTAACACACCTGAAGGGATTAAACCCATTGGGTGTAAATGGGTCTTCAAAAGGAAGAGGGGCACAGACGGAAAGGTGGAGACCTATAAAGCTCGTCTGGTTACCAAGGGGTATCATCAACGTTATGGTATTGACTACGACAAGATGTTCTCCCCTGTGGCAATGCTCAAATCCATTCGGATAATGCTTGCAATAGCTATCCATCTAGATTATGAGATCTGACAGATGGATGTAAAAATAGCTTTTCTAAATGGAGAGCTGACCGAAGAGGTGTATATGATACAACCTAAGGGGTTTGCATCCACAGATGAGTCCAAGCTGTGCAAACTTCAGAGATCCATTTATGGATTGAAGCAAACTTCTCGGAGTTGGAACATGCATTTTGATAAGGTGATCAAAATGTATGGCTTCGTTAAGAATGGAGAAGAGCCCTACATCTATAAATGGACAAATGGTCCAGTTGTGGTAATCCTTGTTTTGTACGTGGATGACATTCTCTTAATCAAAAATGACATCCCCGCACTAAAGGGAATAAAAATTTGATTGTCATCACAGTTCTCTATGAAGGACTTGGGTGAAGCATCCTATATCCTAGGGATGAAGATCTATAGGGATAGATCTAAAAGGATGCTTGGATTATCTCAGTCTACGTACATAGACACTATGCTGAAGAGGTTCAGCACGGAGAATTTTAGGAAGGGCTATCTACCGATAGGTCATGAAATTTCTCTCTCTAAGAAGGATTGCCTGACAACTCCTGAAGAGAGAGAGCGTATGAGTAGAGTCCCATATACTTTGACCGTGGGATCTATTATGTACGCCATGTCATGTACAAGGTCAGATGTGGCATACTCACTAGGAGTAGTGAGTAGATACCAATCTGATCCTGGAGAAAACCACTGGAAAGTTCTTAAAGCCATCCTTAAGTATTTGAGAAATACTAAAGACCAATGGTTGGTTTATGGTAAGTCAGATCTGAAACTTGTGGGATTCACAGACTCCAACTTTCGATATGACATAATGATAGTAGAAGCGTGTCGGGTTATATCTTTACTCTGCAGACTCTATTTGTGAGGTGGAGTACATTGCAGCATCGATGCCACGAAAGAAGCTGTGTGGCTGAGGAAATTCATCATCGAGCTCAGAGTAGCACCCTCCCTTGATGGTCCGATCTTGCTCTACTATGACAGCACTGGTGCCATAGCTTAGGCGAAGGAACCCAAAGCACACTAGCAGACAAAGCACATTTTGCACCGCTTCCACCTGATCTGGGAGATCGTGGATCGTGGTGATGTCGACCTTCAGAAGATCGATGGAAAGAAGAATCTGGCCAACCCCTTCACTAAAGCCTTGACAATAAAGGAGTTCGACAATCACAAGTTGAAGATGGATATTAGATACTGTGCCGAGTGGCTTTAGGACAAGTGAGAGTTATTGGGAAATATGTCTCAAAAGCCAATCGTCAAGCTGTTGACGGTTGAGCAATCTTGTATTGTAATTGTTTTGTTAATAAATAAAATATATTTTTGATTTTTTCATCACAAGTTTTCATCTTCTAATGAACTTCATTGTTGTGATGAAGTCCTTAGGACTATTTAGGTTCGATCAAGAGAGGATTTATCGATTAGTCCTTAAAACTGTTTACGATCAAATGATAGGCTGTTAATAAGGACGACAGCTTCTATCGAGTATAAGTCGCTGTAGGCCATATGGGTTGGTTGTCCTCTTAATCAAGGAGTATGAAGATATTGGTATGGCATACAGGTGAGATATAATGGTACATCATCATTGAACTTGACCAACTCCAGAGTATTCTGCTATTGAGAATATATCTGATGGGATATAGGTATAAGTGTCCCTTAGACCTAAGATCTTCTCAGTGACTTGCAAGCAACTCACTGTGCTTTGGTACTAAACTAACTAAATTTCTAATTCAGTGATGGAAGGCTTCTGAGCACAGTCAAGTACTTGCGAAGTCAGAGTGTGATCAAGATGGGATTGACCACTCCAAGAGTTGGAGAAGAATGAGTCGCTATTTTTCAATTCAGCAAAACCTTGGCCAGGGTAATCCATCAGATAGATTTGATATTTTGAAATACAATGTGGACAACCTGATCAGAGTTGACAGTTGAACTCTGAGGTGTCCTATGAACATTTTGGTCAAGGGGATGAATTATATGGAAACTATATCTGCATGGGTTCTAAGGATATTGTTCTACACATTAGACCTATCCGACTGTCAGGTACCATTGCTAGATAGTCACTTCGATTGGTACAAAAAATTATTCTTATGCTACCAACTTAGGTTCGAACCTATGAGGTCACACACATTAGAGTTCACGATCTGATCAGATGGTTGTTCAACGATTAAGAATAGTTCTAGGGTTAAACGATCAATATGATTGACATTTAACCTAGTACAAGTGTTGTAAGAAGATTGATTAGCAATTTGATTGTTAATTGGCTTAATTTGATTAAGCCAATGGGCTGAGATTAAGTCTAATTGAATATGATTTAATTAGATTTTGTTTGGACTTGATTGGATCAAGTCCAATTGGTTTATTGGTTAAGACATGTGCAAGAAAAAACTAGTCCTAGTTCAATTAGGACTTGGATCAACCTAATTTCTAATTCGATTAAAAAATTAAATCAGATTTCACCCAACGCCCAACTCTTTTCTTGCCATATTTGGATAATCCTTGACTAGGTATTTGACCTAGACAAGGACTCTATTGTATCTCTCTATTTAAAATAAATTTTTTCATAATTTTTTTTAAAAAAATAGAGAAAAGAGAGACTTTTGGGGCATATGAAAGTTAGAGAGAAAGAAGGTTGGGGCATGGAGATACAATAGATACAAGACTAGGTGTCTAGGTGAGAGCAAATAGAAGAAGAAGAGGGTCTTCTTCTATGGTTGTTGTGTTCACCTCTTTTTTTCCTTCATCTTGAGTTTTCTGAGAGTGTCTTAGATCTAAAGCTCTTTCTCCTACTTTTCATCTTTGAAAGAGTCCTAATCAAGAAGAAAGAGGTATCTGATCGACCATCGAAGAAGGATCAGCGTAGTACTAGCATACTGTATTTATTTTCTAAACTAGAACTTCTGATCGCGATTCATGGGCTTATGTGGATGACTCTTAGAGGCCGGACGTATGTACAGCTCACAATATCATCCTCAAGCTCAGATCAGCAAAGTTAGAACGTCTAACTTGCAAGGTAATAGATCCAATCTATTATATTTTATATACATTAGATGTAGTATAGAAACATGTTGATATGATCAACATGTAGTTCTTGCTCTTTATATTTTAATTTTTGATTTAATGCCATGTAATAATTATATAATAGGATCTTAGATTTAGAGATTCTTTGGTTCTATAAGATAAATTTTGATTTATTTTAGTCTTCCGCTGCCTGATCTTAAAAAAGTTTCAAGATCTAACCCTGAAACCCTAGATCTGGTTCCTTCAAATTATCATTCATAATATGATTGTTTGACTGCGTCTTTCTAAACGGTGGTTAGATTAGCCAACTAAAGTTGGACCTAATCATTCATTAGCTAGATGGGCCATGTATGGTCATATTAATAGTTGGACCTAACCAGACCTTTTCAGTGGAGGCCAAAGTCTACTGATTAGGGACTGAGACAAAATTAAAATTATTCAAAATTATTTAGAGAAATAATTGGTTATGAATTTATCCTTAGATGTACATGGATTGGCCAACTAAAGTTAGGCTTGTGTGCAGTCTATGTGGATTCTAGTACCCACTAAGGAATTAGGATAATTTCTCGAATTGGAGGTAGAGGCTACCAATTCGAATAAAATAGTGGGAGAAACTTTTTGATTAAAGTTTAAATCTTTAGGTTTAATGAATCAATTACTAATTAGATTATAGTTTTCCTTTGTGCAGAAATGGCCACTTCCCTATCGCTCCAATCATTGTTGGACAATGATAAGTTGGTGGGACCCAACTTCGGTACTGGTATCAAAAGTTGAAGATAGTCTTAGAGCATGAATGGATCCTATATGTGATAACGGATCCTGCACCTGAGGAGCCAGCTGCCAATACATGTGGAACAGTCAGAGACACTTACCAGAAGTGGCTCAGTGCCTGGATCACAGTGCGCTATTTCATGCTTGCTGCCATGAGCAATGAGTTCAATCGTAGATTTGAGATGGCTCAGCCAAAGGACATGCTTCAAGTGTTGGAGGATGCCTTTGGCACACTCGATGACGTGGAGAGGCACAAGACTATTTGTGCCATCTTCAACATCAAAATGTGGGATGCTGCCTCTGTCACTGATCATGTAGTGTACATGATCGAGCTGATAAGGCATTTGAGCAAGCTCAACTTTTCCTTGTATAAGCAGCTTGGAAAAGATGCAATACTGAACTCACTGTCCAAGTCTTATCTCCCATTCCTCACTCATTATAGAATGACAAAGCCTGAAGTAAACTACCATAGATTGCTGGGGTTGCTTCAGAACTTTGAGAAGGATCACCAACTCCACAAGGAGTCGGTGAACTTACTGGGAGGTTCATCTTCTGGCTCTCGACCCTTTGAGAAAGGAAAGAAGAACAAGAAGAAAAAAAGTGAAGAAGGTGCAAGTTCAGGCTGGGACATCAGTGCAGGGCCAGACCAGAAAGATCAAGCCCGATAAGAGCCAAATTGAATGCTTCTTTTGCAAGAAGTGGGAGCACTAGAAGAGAAATTATCCTTAGTATATTGCCTCCCTGGACTCGAACAGGCAGAGAAAGAAGCAAGCTGTTGCTAGGCAAGGTATTTATATGATAACTCCTTATAATTTCTCCATTTGTGATATAACTGACTGGGTATTGGATATCGATAGCCCTTACCATATTTGCAATTTGTTGTAGAGGTTATAGGTCAGTAGGAGATTCGAGCAAGGCAAGAGGTTCCTGAACATTGGAGATGGAAGACCAGTTCCAGTTCTAGCATTAGGAATCTTGAAACTTGTATTTGAGTCTCATATCGTTGTTCTTAATGATTGTCATTTTTGTCTCAGTTTCTTTTTAAATATTATTTCTGTAGGCCTTCTGGCCAAAAATGATTATGAAATTTCAATAAAGAAACAAGTTTATAATATCATTATGAATGGTGTTACTATTTTTTATGGACATTTGAACAATGATGTGTATATATTATCATAACCTATTAACGTAGTCTATTCCACTGGCAAGCACCCTAGATTAGATAGTGTATCAGATATCTGCTTATGGCATTGTAGGCTAGATCATATAAACAAGAACAGGATAAACAGGTTGACTCAAGAAGAAATTCTCGAAGTCAGTGATTGTAAATCACTTCTAACCTGTGAGTCTTGTCTTCTTGGTGAAATGACCAAGTCACCTTTTACTGAAACAGATGAGAGAGCTACTGACCTCTTGGGCCTAGTACATACTGACGTATGTGGGCCCATGAGCACAAGTGCTAGAGGTGGATATTTCTACTTCATCACTTTCATGGATGATCTATCCAGATATGGATATGTCTATCTGATGAAACATAAGTCGGATTCATTTGAAATGTTCAAATGATTCTGAAGTGAAGTAGAAAAATAAACTTAAAAAAGTATTAAAACTCTTTGGTCTGATCGAGGAGGAGAATACCTTTCTGGTGAGTTTCTCATATATTTAGGAGAGAATAGGATTCTCTCACAATGGACTCCTCCAAGAACACCACAACATAATCGTGTGTCTGAAAGGAGAAATTAGACTTTGTTAGACATGGTCCGATCTATGATGGGTTTTGCCAGCTTGTCGATATCCTTCTAGGGATATACACTCGAATCAGCCTGTTATTTGTTAAATAAGATTCTAAGTAAGTCTATAATTAAGACTCCATATGAGATATGGACAGGACGTAAGCCAGCACTTTCACACCTTAGGGTCTAGGGGTGCCTGTCCTATGTCAAATGGTTAGTTACAGATAAACTCGGACGTTGGTCTGACAAATGCACATTCATAGGATACCCCAAAGAGATTAAAGGATATTTTTTCTATCATGCAGATAAATAAAAGGTGTTCGTCAGCCTTAAGATACCATTTTTAGAAAAGGAGTTCCTTGGTGAAGGAACCGTTGCCTCTGTGGTTGAACTTGATGAAGTTCAATAGGTAGAAGGACCGACATCAATAGCTGAACCTGAGTCAAATTTGATTAGATCAGATTAGGAGCCCAATGTACCTGCACCATTAAGGTAATCTGGTAGAGTATCGCGTCAGTCGAACAGATACTATGATTTTTTGATCCAGGATGGTGATCCCATCGAACTCGATGAGAACGATGATGATCCAATCAGCTATATGGATGCAATACAGAAACCTCATTCCGAAAAATAGCTTGAAGCCATAGAATTTGAAATGGAGTCCATGAAAGTCAACAATGTATGGACATTGGTTGACCCACCTAAAGGGATTAAACCCATTGGGTGTAAATGTGTCTTCAAAAGGAAGAGGGGCGTAGATGGAAAGGTGGAGACCTATAATGCCCGTCTAGTTGCTAAGGGGTATCATCAATATTATGGTATTGACTATGATGAGACATTCTCTCCTATGGCAATGCTCAAATCTATTCGGATAATACTTGCAATACCTGTCCATCTGGATTATGAGATTTGACAGATGGATGTAAAAATAGATTTTTTGAATGGAGAGCTGATCGAAGAGGTGTATATGATACAACCTGAGGGGTTTACATCCACAGATGAGTCCAAGGTATGCAAGCTTCAGAGATCCATTTATGGATTGAAGCAAGCTTCTGAAGTTGGAACATGCATTTTGATAAGGTGATTAAAACATATGGCTTCGTTAAGAATGGAGAAGAGTCCTGCATCTATAAATGGGCAAATGGTCCAGTTGTGGTATTCTTTATCTTGTACATAGATGACATTCTCTTAATCGAAAATGACATTCCTGTACTACAAGGAATAAAAGTTTGGTTGTCATCACAGTTCTCCATGAAGGACTTAGGTGAAGCATCCTATATCCTAGGGATGAAGATCTATAGGGGTAGATCTAAAAGGATGCTTGAGTTATCCCAATCCACGTACATAGACAATGTGCTGAAGAGGTTTAGCATGGAGAATTCCTAGAAGGACTATCTACCGATAGGCCATAGAATTTCTCTCTCTAAGAAGGATTATCCGACAACTCCTGAAGAGAGAGAGCGTATGAGTAGAGTCCCATATACTTCAGTCGTGGGATCTATTATGTACGCCATGACATGTACAAGGCCAGATGTGGCATACTCACTAGGAGTAGTGAGTAGATACCAATCTGATCCTGAAGAAAATCTCTGAAAAGTGGTTAAAGCCATCCTTAAGTATTTGAGAAATACTAAGGACTAATTGTTGGTTTATGGCGAGTCAGATCTGAAACTTGTGGGGTTCACAGACTCCAGCTTTCAATCTGACCATGATGACAGCAAAAGCATGTCAGGTTATATCTTTACTCTAAATGGTGGAGCCATCTGCTGGAAGAGTTTCAAGCAACATACTATGGCAGACTCTGTTTGTGAGGTGGAGTACATCACAGTATCGGATGCTGCAAAGGAAGCTGTGTGGCTAAGAAAATTCATCATCGAGCTCGGAGTAGCACCCTCCCTCAATGGTCCGGTCCTGCTCTACTACGACAGCACTGGTGCCATTGCTTAGGTGAAGGAACCCAAAGCACACCAGTAGATGAAGCACATTTTGAACCGCTTCCACCTAGTTTGGGAGATCGTAGATCAAGGTGACGTCGACTTTCAAATGATCTATAGAAAGGAGAATCTAACCGACCCCTTCACTAAAGCCCTGGCGATAAAGGAGTTCGACAACCACAAGTCGAAGATGGGTATTAGATACTGTGTCGAGTGGATTTAGGACAAGTGGGAGTTGTTGAAAAATATCCCAAAAATCAATCGTCAATCTGTTGACAGTTGAGCAACCTTGTATTGTAATTAATTTGTTAATAAATAAAATATATTTTTGATATTTTCATCATATGTTTTCATCTTTTAATGAACTCCATTGTTGTGATGAAATTCTTAGGACTATTTAGGTTCGATAAAGAGAAAATTTATCGATTAGTCCTTAAAACTGTTCACGATCAAATGATAGGCTGTTGGTAAGGACAACAGCTTCTATTGAGCATAGGTCGCTGTAGGCCACATGGGTTGGTTGTTCTCTTAACCAAAGAGTGTGGAGACATTGATATGACATACAGGTAAGATGTAAGGGTACATCATCATTGAATATGACCAACTCCAGAGCATTCTGCTGTCGAGAATATCTCTGATGGGATATAGGTATAAGTGTCCCTTAGACCTGAGATCGTCTCAATGACTTGCAAGCAACTCACTGTGCTTTGGTACTGGACTAATTAAATTTCTAATTCAATGACGGAAGGCTTCTAGGCATAGTCAAGTACTTGCGAAGTCAGAGTATGATCAAGATGGGATTGATCACTCTAAGAGTTGGAGAAGAATGAGTCACTGTATTTCAATTTAGCAAAACGTTGGCCAGGATAATCCATCAGATGGATTTGATATTTTGAAATATAATATGGACAACCTGATCAGAGTTGACAGTTGAACTCTGAGGTGTCCTACGAGCATTTTGGTCAAGGAGATGAATTATATAGAAACTATATCTGCATGGGTTCTAAGGATGTTGTTTTACACATTCGACCTATCTGGCCATCAGGTACCATTGCCAGATGGTCACTTTGATTGGTATAAAAATTTATTCCTATGCTACCGACTTAGATTTGGACCTATGAGGTCACACACATTAGAGTTCACGATCCAATTGGATGGTTGATCAATGATTAAGAATCATTCTAGGGTTAAACGATCAATACGATTGATATTTAACCTAGTGTAAGTATTGCAGGATAATCGATTAGTAATTCAATTGCTAATTGGCTTAATTTGATTAAGCCAATGGACTGAGATTAAATCTATTTGAATATGATTTATTTAGATTTGGTTTGGACTTGATTGGATCAAGTTCAATTAATTTAAATCTAATTTAATCTGATTAAATTAGGTTCTTAATTGGGTTAAGACCTATTTTAATTGGGTTGATTCAGTTTTGGTTTGATTTGATTTGAAAAATCAAATTTGAATAAGTCATAGATTGAATCCTAGTAAGACTAAGATTTCACCTTACGCCACCTTAGCCCCTCATGTCCACTCTCTCTTATTTTGTGTGATAAAACCTTCTCTCCCAAGCCTTCATGCATGCCCAAAGCTTTCCACTCTTTCTCTCTTACATGGAATGTGGTTGTAGACCAAGTCAAAGTAGGAATTAGTTTGGATTTTAAATTCTGTGAGATAGAATTTTAGGAAATCAAAACTCTTTCCTTATGGTACTGATTTTATTCAGATTTTTTTTAAAATTTTTATGGCTTTTATGGCACATATTGTGCATCCTTTGCTGGTGGTCCATGTTAGAAAAAGAAAGAGAGGGATCCCATGAGTTGGGCACCCCTTGTCTTGCCCTGTTTGGATTTTCTTTGACTAGGTATTTGACCTAGACAAAGATTCTTCATATCTCTTTATTTAAGATGAATTTCTTTTTAAAATTTTTGTAGATTATAGAGAATTGAGAGATATTTGGGGCATGTGAAAATCAGAGAGAAAGAGTATAGGGGCATGGAGATATAATAGATACAAAACTAGGTGTTTGGGTTAAAGCAAAGAGAAGAAGAAGAGGGTCTTCTTCTAGGGTTGCTGAGTTCACCTCTTTTCTTCCTCCATCTATAAATTTTCTGAGAGTGTCTCACATCTAAAACTCTTTCTCTTACTTCTCATCTTTGGAAGAGTCCAAATCTAAAAAAAAGAGGCATTTGATCGACCATCAAAGAAGGATCAGCACAGTACTAGCATATTGTGCTGATTTTCTGGACCAGGACTTCTGATCGTGATTCGTGGGCTCGTGTGGATGACTCCTAGAGGTCGGATACGTGTGCAGGTTATAACATCATCCTCAAGTCCAGATCAGCAAAGTTAAAATATCTATCTTGCAAGATAATAGATCTGATCTATTATATTTTATATACATTAGATAGAGTATAGAAACATGTTGATATGATCAACATGTTGTTCTTGCTCTTTATATTTTAATTTTTGATTTAATACCATGTAATAATCATGTAATAGGATTTTAGATCTAGGGATTCTCTGATTTTATAAGATAAATTTTGATTTATTTTAGTCTTCCGCTATCTGATCTTGAAAAAGTTTCAAGATCTAATCCTAAAATCTTAGATCTAGTTCCTTCAAAGTGACCATCTAGCAATGATACCCGACATCCAGATAGGTTGAAAGATTGCAAAGCATCATTCAAGAACCTATTGGCATATGGTTATCATATAATTTATCTCTTTGACCCAAATGCTCAAGATGACCTAGGATTTAATTGTCAATCCTAATATGGTCATCCACATTGTATTTCAATTTTCAAAATCTATCATATGGATTATCCTGGTTGAGATTTTACTGAATTGAAACATACTGATACATTAACTCCTTCTTATTTGGAGGGGTTAATTCCATTTTGACTCACACATTAACTTCTCAAGTACTTGACTGTGCTTAATAATCTTTCATCACTGAATTAAAAATTCAGATAGTCTGGTACCAAAGTATAGTGAGTTGCTTGCAAGTCACCATGGTGATCTCAAGTCGGAGGGACACTTACGCTCATATCCTTCACGAACTACTCTTGACAGTAGAGTGTTCAGCAATTGGTCATGTTCAGTGAGATGTACTCCCACATCTCACTTGCATACCATGCCAGTATCTCTGCACTCATTGATTAAGAGGACAACCAACGTACATGGCACACAATGATCTATACTTGATATAGATATCTTCTTAATAATAGTATATCATTTGGTTGTGAACTTAAGGTTTAAGGACTAAATGATATATCCTCCTATATCAAATCAATAGTCCTAAGGACTTCATCACATAACAGGAGTTCAAAATAAGATGTACACAGTGATGAAAAAATTAAATAATATTTATTAATTTAATAATTTATATACAATTATAATAATAAGCTCAACCGTCAACAAACTGATGATTGGCTTTGGGACACAATTCTTAATATGGATCATAGAGATATTTGCTCTAGTACACACTGATATGTGTAGCCCATTCGATATGCCAGTCAGAGGAGGTTATTCATACTTCATAACCTTTACCAATGATTTTTTATGGTACGGGTATGTGTACCTTATGCGATATAAGTTTGAAGCCTTTGAAAGGTTCAAAAAATTTAGAAATGAAGTAGAGAAATAAATTGAAAAGTTCTTTAAGGTTTTTCGATCAGATCGAGGAGGCAAAAATCTTAGTGGAGAATTTTTAGATTATCTTAAAGAGCATGGTATAGTCTTACAATAGACTCTATCTGGAATGTCTCAACTTAATGAGATTTCAGAATAAAGAAATTGAATCCTATTAAATATGGTTCAATCCATGATGAGTTTCATTGATCTTTCTATTTTTCTTTGAGATCATAGTCTATTAACTGTAATTTATTTACTGAATAGGATTTCTTTTAAAACCGTTCCTACCATACCATATGAGAAATGGCATGGTAAGAAACTGAGTCTGAGTCACCTCAAGATTTGGGGTTGTCTAGCCCATCTCAAACGATAATAGGTAGATAAGTTAGAAATAAAGTCCCTTAAAGCTCATTTTATTTGATATCCTAAGGAGTCTTTAGGATATTATTTCTATCTTTCAGAAGGCCATAATATGAATATGAGTCGACATATAGTCTTTCTTGAAAAATAGTTTATTCAAGATGGAGTTATAGGAAAACAGACTGGGCTCCATACTGCAGCCAACATAGACCTCGGTCTCCATATGGCTAGGAGATCAAGTTATGGAATAGACAAACTATAGCACTATTAGATGAGTGCCCTAAAAACCAATTGTTAGCTGACATATTTTTTAATTCTAAGATTTGACTTTACATTTGTAATACTTTTATTATTAATAAAAGATATTTTTATTCCAATCACATTTATGTGTTCATGATTTATCTTAGAAATTAATAAAGATCATTTTATATATTCTCAAGGTATTGAGAATTTGAGACATATATTATTAGTGGTTAATTTCAAAATACTCTCGATCAAAAGATCGTCATGAAAGATAGTCATCAATCCATTTAAGATCAATATATGGATCACCTTTCTTCTGAGCAGATGAGTCTCAGGTCTATAATGCAGAGACACTGAAGTGAAAGTACAGATAGTTGTTAGAGAATAACTTATATTGAGCATGACCAACATGAGAAACTACTTGGATATCTACTCACTCATTAGTGGTTGTCTCAATGCTACAATGGTGTGAGTGGTCCTTTGACCTACACTGTCATCGGCTATTCACAGTAAGGCTACAGAGTTTGACTACATATTTTCTTGATCCCTAGCCACTCAGATTTTTGCTGTGTATGTTGGCTATTGTATGTTCAGGTTAGCTGTTAGAGTTGAATGCACCGAGATGGAATCTATCGACCTTGGTAGAAAAAGAAAAGTCCTATACAATTTGTGAGACTGAGTTCAAAAAAACTTTGATCAAAGCAAGTGTGAATACTGAAAAAAAAATTTCACGAGATTCACAAGTGAACTCAAGTCGAGTCAATCTTGCATATGACTCATGATGGGGTCTGATGAGTTCTTCATGACCTCCATCAAGTTGAAACTCACAATAGAAGGACTGAATTACATGATAACTACACTTAGGGGTTCATACTTTCATTCTACTGGATTACCACTACATACTGCTAGGTGTCATTGATAGATTGTGAGATTCATCGAACATCGTGTTAATGATCGATGATCCTCGAATGGCAAAGTTGAAATTATTTTAGTTTATTGAAAGAAGTTTCAATGATATTGTGATGGAGATCACAATATACTCACTACCAGATAGAATGAAACTTATGGGAGGTTACACATTAAGAGATGTAATCTTGAATTAACCAATTGAACTTATGAAGTTCTAATTAAGTTAGGATTTAGTAAAATTCTATTGGGTTTAGGAGAACCATGCTAGCACATGATTAAACCCAATTCTTCTTCAGACCTGTATTTCTTATTAGATAAGGATTGGATCAAGTCCATAGCCTTGAACCTAAACTAGATCCACTTTGATTTGGGTTTAGAGGAGCATCTATTTGAGAGCCCAAAAAAATTGGATCAAGCCAATTAGTTGGTAAATAAATCTCCTTATTTTTTTCCTTGAAATTTTCTTTTTAGAATGGATCATTTTTGGAAAGAGAAGAGGAGAGAAGGTGCATGCCTCCTTTTCTTTTTTGAATGTCCAAAGGGTGCACACCCCATTGGAGTTGCCGTGGAGAGAAAGAGAGAGGGTCTACACCCCCTCTCTTGTGTGCACAAAAACCCTAAGGGGTGCCAAAGGTTGGCACCCCCTCTACCTGCCTTATGGGATAGGGGATGCCCTCTCATCTTGCCTTATAAGATGTGGGCGCCACCCCTACTTGCCATATAGGGTGTGGGCCTTTCTAATTGGATCTGATTTTTTTGAAAAAAAATTAAATTAAAAGGCAAGGGATCTTATGAGATAAGGACTAATCTTTTTAGTATGATTGGAGATTGATTTAAAATCAAAAAAAGGTCTATTTAAGTGATAGTCTCTTAGGATTTATGGAATTATTGAATTGTGAATTCAGATCTAAACCTCCTCCGCATCTCCACGCCATCCTCTCCTTCTTCTCTCTCTTCAATATCCAAGGGTTGGGCATCCCACCTTTTCACATGCCCAAGTATTGGGTGATCTCTTTTAAATCAAGAAAAAAGGAGATAGGCTGCAGTTCAAGTGTTGACATTGCGAACAAAGATCAATGGTTGATCAAAGATCCAAAAGGTTGAGATTCATCTTGGAGAAGATGGATCAAGAATGAGAAGAAAGATTAAAAATTGATCTTGGTGGATACCTATAGAAGTTGGACACGTGTGCGGCTCAAGAACCTTCAGATCTATGATCATCTGTTGTGGTGTATTTCAACCCGTGCAAGATATTAAGATATGATCTCAATTTTTTCTATTTTATTTCAGATTATATGTATGACTTAGATCCAAAGCTCAGATAGATATAGATTAGATCTATTGTATGTGGGGTTAAAGGATTTAACCTAGATCCATTTTCACTGCTATTTTAAAATTATTTTAAAGTCTATGCATGCTAGTCTACCCATTTTCTAATAGTGATATCAGAGCCATTAGTTCTTCATGACATATTTAATCTAATTTTTATATTAGATCTAAAAGTTTAAATGATTTAATATTAATCTTGTGCTGGTATAAGATTGTCTTGATATAGGGTTAATCCCCTATATTGAAACGGTTGTCTTAGCACAAGATTGATCTTTTTTAAAAACTATTCTCAAAATAATTAAACCAATCTTTTAGATTTAAAAATAGATGTATGTGATATATCTTTATTCATGTTAGATCTAAAATTTGAATAATTAAAAGTTCACATCAGACTGTTATAAGGTTGTCCTAATATAGGGTTTACCCCCTATATTGAAAAGGCTATTCTAGTTTGATGCGAATCATTTTTTTAAAAATATTTTAAAAATATTTTAATCATTATTTTAGATCTGATTATACATGTATTTGATATATATAATTTTTATTTTAGATCTAAAATTTAATATATATGGGATATATGTTTATAGTTTAGATCTAAAACTTCATATATGTGATATATGATATTAGATTTAGATTTGAATCTATTTCAAGATCATAAACCACTAATGCATGTAATGAAATATAATCTAAAAATATTTTTATAATTTAAAAATTATGTTATTGTATGTAGGTATGGGTTAATCAAATTAGGTTTAGTGATCAAACTACAATTCGGGTAAATTGATTAGATCAAGATAGAACCCATTATCAATTTTGAATAGTTGATTGAACCTAATTAATGGTTGGTTAGGTTTAGGTCAAAAGGTCTCAAAGTCGAGTTTAGTTATTGTTGATCGCATTGATTCATATTTTGATGTGAATTGATTGATTCAAGACCTAATTTAGCTCAATGGTTCGAACCTGAGTCACTAGGTTAACCTGATCAATTCTAATCAATCAATTTGATGTCTAAGATAAGTACCTAGATGGTGGTTATTTAATTGATTTCATTATCTGATTTGACCAATTCGTTGGTGTCTAAGGAAAGCAATGGGGGATCTGTTGGGAAATATGTCCCAAAAAGCCAATCGTCAAGCTGTTGACGGTTGAGCAACTAAGTATTGTAATAGATTTATTAATAAATAAAATATATTTGACATTTTCATCATAAGCTTTCATCTTTTAATGAACTCCATTGTTATGATAAAGTCCTTAGGACTATTTAGATTCAATAAAGAGAGGATTTATCGATTAGTCCTTAAAACTGTTCACGACCAAATGATAAGCTGTTAATAAGGACAACAGCTTCTATCGAGCATAGGTCGCTGTAGGCCATATGGGTTGGTTGTCCTCTTAACCAAGGAGTGTGGAGACATTGGTATGGCATACAGATGAGATGTAAGGGTACATCATCATTGAACGTGACCAACTCCAGAGCATTCTGCTGTCGAGAATGTCTTTGATGGGATATAGGTATAAGTGTCCCTTAGACTTGAGATCGCCTCAGTGACTTGCAAGCAACTCACTGTACTTTGGTACTGGACTAACTAAATTTTTAATTTAGAGATGGAAGGCTTCTGGGCACAGTCAAGTACTTGCGAAGTCAGAGTGTGATCGAGATGGGATTGACCACTCCAAGAGTTGGAGAAGAATGAGTCGCTGTATTTCAATTTAGCAAAACCTTGGCCAGGGTAACCCATTAGATGGATTTGATATTTTGAAATACAATGTGAACAACCTGATCAGAGTTGACAGTTGAACTCTGGGGTATCCTATGATCATTTTGGTCAAGGGGATGAATTATATGAAAACTATATCCGCATGGGTTCTAAGGATGTTGTTCTACACATTCGACCTATCCGATCGTCGGGTACCATTGCTAGATGGTCACTTCGATTGATACAAAAATTTATTCCTGTACTACCGACTTAGGTTCAGACCTATGAGGTCACACACATTAGAGTTCATGATCCGATCGGATGGTTGATCAACGATTAAGAATCATTCTAGGGTTAAATGATCAATATGATTGACATTTAACCCTATGCAAGTGTTGCAGGAGGATCGATTAGCAATTCAATTGCTAATTGGCTTAATTTGATTAATCCAATGGGCTGAGATTAAGTTTAATTAAATATAATTTAATTAGATTTGGTTTGGGCTTGATTGGATCAAGTCCAATTGATTTATTGGATAAGCCAAGTGCAAGGAAAAACTAGTCCTAGTTCAACTAGGACTTGGGTCAATCTAATTTCTAATTTGATTAGAAAATTAAATTAGATTTAAATCTAATTTAATCTGATTAAATTAGTTTTTTAATTGGGTTAAGACCTATTTTAATTGGGTTGATCTAATTTTGGTTTGATTTGGTTTGAGAAACCAAATTAAAACAAGTCATAAGATAGAATCTTAGTAAGACTAGGATTCCACCTTGCACCACATAAGCCTTCCCCATGCCCTCTCTCTCATTCAACACCAATCTCCTCTTATTTTGTGTGACAAAAGCCCTCTCCCAGGTCTCTTCCACGTTCACAAAAGGTTTCCTCTATTCTTTCTTACATGGAAGGTGGTTTGGATCAAATCAAAAAGGAATAAGTTTGGATTTTAAATTCTATGAGATAGAGTTTTAGAAATCCAAAACTCTTTCAATTTTGCACCGAATCTGTCCAAATTCTTTTTGGAATTTTTGTGGCTTTTAGGGTACATATTATGTACCTTTTGCTGATGATCCATGCATGAAAAGAAGGAGGAGGTGCTCAAGAGTTGGGCACCCCTTAACTTGCCATGTTTGGATAAGCCTTGACTAGGTATTTGACTTAGACAAGGACTCTATCATATCTCTCTATATAAAATGAGTTTATTTATGAAATTTTTGAAGAAGATAGAGATTTGAGAGACCATTGGGCCATCCAAAAATCAAAGAGAAATACTTTTGGGTCGTGGAGATATAAAAGACACAAGTTAGGGTGTCTAGAGAGAGAAACGAGAAGAAGAAGAGGGTCTTCTTCTAGGGTTGTTTGTTTTCATATCTTTCCTCCCTCCATCTTGAGTTTTCTGAGAGCATCTCAGATCTGAAACTCCTCCTTCTACTTTCCATCTTTAGAAGAGTCCAAATCAAGAAGAAGGAGGCACTTGATCAACCATCAAAGAAGGATCAGTGCAGTACTAGCATACTATGCTGATTTCCTGAAGCAGGACTTCTGATCGAGATTCGTGGGCTCGTGTGGACGACTCCTAGAGGCTACATGCATGTGTGACTTGCAACATCATCCTTAAGACCGGATCAGCGAGGTTAGAATGTCTAACTTGCAAGGTAATAGATCTGATCTATTGTTTAATACATACATTAGATGTAGTATAGAAACATGTTGATATGATCAACATGTAGTTCATGCTATATTTAAATATTTTAATTTTTGATTTAATACTATGTAATAATCATGTAATAAGATCTTAGATCTAGAGATTTTCTAATTTTAGAAAATAAATTTTGATTTATTTTAGTCTTCCGCTGTATGATCTTGAAAAAGTTTCAAGATCTAACCCTGAAACCCTAGATCTGGTTCCTACAATTGGTATCAGAGCCTAGGTTCTTTATTACATGATTATTTATACATGCTTAGATTATTTCTTAGATTAGATCTAATTTATAATCTGATTATTAAATTTGAAATTAAAATTTTAGATCAATCACGAACTGCAAGGTTGTCCTGCTGTAAGGTTTACCCCTTACAGTGCAAAGGTTGTCCTAGTTTGTGTAGATCTATCTTTAATCATAAATTTATTAGATATGATCTAAATTAAATTTATGATTTATTTGATTTAAAATATATTTAAATCTAAAATAAAATCTCTTTGTTAATTATTTTTATGCAAAGAAATTATTTAAAGTTAAAATTGTTTCAATTACATGAACCTGTTTACATTAGATCTAAAGTAGTTTCATGTTTATTTCACTTGTATCTTGATTATGAATCAAACATGTAATATGGTTGATATAATCATATTATAAAATTATTTTACAAATATAAAAATTATTTTTTGAAAAGCCGAACCCAACCCTCAGCCCAAAACTTAATTAAGAATTAAGAAGTTGTTTGATTAGGTTCTAGGATTATGAATTGAAGAACCTAAGACATAAACCATAACACATTGGGTTAATGGGTTAGTGAGAATTAGGTCCATTAATTGGGTTAGACCTATGGTTAGATTGAAGATGGACTTAATTAGAGAATTGACTAAATCTAATCAATTGTTGTCTTAGATTAGGTCAAGAATTCTCTAAATCAATTACAATAGTTGTAGTTGGTCAAGTCCATATCTTTAACGAGAACCAAATGGATTTGATTCTTGGCTAAGCGGTCTAGCACGAACTGTTAGGTTGATCTAATCGAAACTAATTAAACCAGTTGGTGTCTAAGGTAAACCAGACCAGTGGTTTTTAATTGGGAGCCCGCTTACCTGGCCATTTCTGATGGTGTCTAAGGCAAGCTTTGATAGATCCTTCCACTGATCGAACTTACCTGGCCTTTTGGTGAAATTATGTTTTGATCGGATCATTTGACTATTCGAGCTGACCCATGTCAGCTAGGTAAATCAGTGTGACTGATTTAGGTGCTCCTAGACCAGCCCTTTTAATGGTCTCCCTTAAGCTGACTTGGTGAAGCCAGTGGGAGGATCATGATAAGCTGGTTCATCTGACCTCATCCTCTAAATTATTTAAATTATTTAAAATTATTAGATCCTTAAAATGATAAAGTTATGGAGATAACTGAGTCATAGCCTCCCATTAAGGTGTTTGATAATGAGTCCATTAACTCAATAATCATTGCAGACCTAAAGGCCTGGTGCTTGTTGACTAATAGAATTATCACTCATCATATGATGACTTGGAAGTATCTCTCTAATGGTGGTTAGGTGAGCCAACCAAAGTTGGGCTTAATCATTCGTTGGTTAGATACACCAAGTATGATCATGTTAATGGTTGGACCTAACCGGATCCTTACAGTGGAGGCCAAAGCCTACTGATTAGGTTTTTGGGGCAAAATTAAAATTACTAGAAATTATTTAGAGAAATAATTGGTTATGAACCTACCCTTAGATGTACATGGGTTGGCCAACCAAAGTTGAGCTTGTGTGCAGTCTAAGTAGATTCTAGTACCCACTAACAAATTAGGGTAATTTCTCGAATTGAAGGTAGAGGCTATCAATTCGAATAAAATAGTGGGAGAAACTTTTTGATTAAAGTCCAAATCTTTAGATTTAATGAATCAATTACTAATTAGGTTATGGTTCTCCTTTGTGCAAATATGGCCACTTCCCTACCGCTCCGATCATTGTTGGACAATGATAAGTTGGTGGGACCCAACTTCGATAGCTGATACCGAAAGTTGAAGATAGTCCTGGAGCATGAACGGATCCTATATGTGATAATGGATCCTGCACCTGAGGAGCCAGCTGTCAATGCACGTGGAACAGTCAGAGACAATTACCAGAAGTGGCTCAGTGACTGGACCATGGTGCGCTGTATCATGCTGGCTACCATGAGCGACGAGTTCAGTCACAGATTCGAGATGGCTCAGCCAAAGGACATGCTTCAAGTGTTGGAGGATGCCTTTGGTACATCCGATGACGTCGAGAGGCACAAGACTAGTTGTGCCATCTTCAACGCCAAAATGCGGGATGGTGCCTCTGTCACTGATCATGTATTGTACATGATCGAGCTGATGGAATGATTGAGCAAGCTCGGCTTTCCCTTGCATGAGCAGCTTGGGAAAGATGCAATACTGAACTCGCTACCCAAGTCTTATCTCCCATTCCTCACTCATTATAGAATGACAAAGCCTGAAGAGAACTACCACAGGTTACTGGGGTTGCTTCAGAACTTTGAGAAGGATCACCAACTTCACAAGGAGTCGGTGAACTTAGTGGGAGGTTCGTCTTCTGGTTCTCGACCTTTTAAGAAAGGGAAGAAGAACAAGAAGAAGAAAGTGAAGAAGGTGCAAGTTCAGGCTGGGACATCAGTGCAGAGCCAGACCAAAAAGATCAAGCCTGATAAGAGTATATTCAACTGGCATGCACCCTAGATTAGATAGTGTGTCAGATATCTACTTATGGCACTGTAAGCTAGGTCACTTCCAACCTGTGAGTCCTGTCTACTTGGTAAAATGACCAAGTCACCTTTTACTGGAAAAGGTGAGAGAGCTACTAAGCTCTTGGGCCTAGTACATACTGATGTATGCGGGCCCATGAGCACCAGTGCTAGAGGTGGATATTTCTACTTCATAACTTTCACAGATGACCTATCCCAATATGGATATATCTATCTGATGAAACATAAGTCGGATTCATTTGAAATGTTCAAACGATTCCAAAGTGAAGTAGAAATACAAACTGGGAAGAGTATTAAAACTCTTCGATCTGATCGAGGAGGAGAATACCTTTCTAGTGACTTTCTCACATATCTAGGAGAGAATGGGATTCTCTCCCAATGGACTCCTCCAGGAACACCACAGCATAATGGTGTGTTTGAAAGGAGGAATCGGACTCTGTTAGACATGGTCCGATCCATGATGGGTTTTGCTAGCTTGCCGATATCCTTCTAGGGATATGCACTCGAATCGACCTGTTATCTGTTAAATAGGGTTCCAAATAAGTCTGTGATTAGGACTCCATATGAGATATGGACGGGATGTAAGCCAGCACTTTCACACCTTAAGGTCTGGGGGTGCCCGGCCTATGTCAAATGATTAGTCACAGACAAACTTGGACCTAGGTCTGACAAATACTCATTCATAGGGTACCCCAAAGAGACAAAAAGATATTTTTTCTACCATGCTGATGAACGAAAGGTGTTCGTCATTCTTAAGGCAATCATTTTAGAAAAGGAGTTCCTTGGTGAAGGAACCGTTGCCTCTAAGGTTGAACTTGATGAAGTTCAACAGGTAGAAGGACCGACACCAATAGCTGAACCTGAGTCGGATATGATTAGATCAGATCTGGAGCCCAATGTACCTGCACCATTAAGACGATCCGATAGAGTACCACATCAGCCGGATAAATACTACAGTTTCTTGATCCGGAATGGTGATCCCATCGAACTTGATGAGAATAATGAGGATCCGATCACCTATATGGATGCAATGCAGAGACCTGATTCCGAGAAATGGCTTGAAGCCATGAAATCCGAAATGGAGTCCATGAAGGTCAACGATGTATGGACATTGGTTGACCCACCAGAAAGGGGTTAAACCCATTGGGTGTAAATAGGTCTTCAAAAGGAAGAGGGACGCAGACGGAAAGGTGGAGACCTATAAAGCCCGTCTGGTCGCCAAGGGATATCGTCAACGTTATGGTATTGACTATGACGAGATATTTTCCCCTGTGGTAATGATCAAATCCATTCGGATAATGCTTGCAATAGCTGCCCATCTGGATTACGAGATCTGACAGATGGATGTAAAGATAGCTTTCTTGAATGGAGAGCTGACCGAAGAGGTGTATATGATACAATCTGAGGGGTTTACATCCACAGATGAGTCCAACATGTGCAAGCTTCAGAGATCCATTTATGGATTGAAGCAAGCTTCTCAGAGTTGAAACATGCATTTTGATAAGGTGATCAAAACGTATGGCTTCATTAAGAATGGAGAAGAGCCCTGCATCTATAAATGGGCAAATAGTCCAGTTATGGTATTCCTTGTCTTATACGTGGATGACATTCTCTTAATCGAAAATGACATCTCCGCACTACAGGGAATAAAAGTTTGGTTGTCATCACAGTTCTCCATGAAAAACTTGGGTGAAGCATCCTACATCCTAGGGATGAAGATCTATAGGGATAGATCTAAAAGGATGCTTGGGTTATCCCAGTCCATGTACATAGACACTGTGCTGAAGAGGTTCAGCATGGAGAATTTTAAGAAGGGCTATCTACCGATAGGCCAAGGAATTTCTCTCTCTAAGAAGGATTGTCCGACAACTCCTGAAGAGAGAGAGCATATGAGTAGAGTCCCATATGCTTCAGCCGTGGGATCTATCATGTATGCCATGACATGTACAAGATCAGATGTGGCATACTCATTAGGAGTAGTGAGTAGATACCAATCTGATCCTGGAGAAAATCATTGGAAAGTGGTTAAAGCCATCCTTAAGTATTTGAGAAATACTAAGGACCAATGGTTGGTTTATGGCGAGTCAGATCTGAAACTTGTGGGGTTCACAGACTCTAGCTTCCAATCTGACCATGATGACAGTAGGAGCGTGTCGGGTTATATCTTTACTCTGAATGGTGGAGCCATCTGCTGGAAGAGTTCCAAGCAACATACTGTGGCGGACTCTGTTTGTGAAGCGGAGTACATCGCAGCATCGGATGCTGCGAAGGAAGCTGTGTGGCTGAGGAAACTTATCAACAAGCACAGAGTAGCACCCTCCCTCGATGGTCTGATCCTGCACTACTGCGACAGCACTAGTGCCATAGCTCAGACGAAGGAACCCAAAGCACATCAGCGGATGAAGCAGATCTTGCACCGCTTCCACCTGGTCTGAGAGATCGTGGATCGAGGTGACGTCAACCTTCAGAAGATCGACGGAAAGGAGAACCTGGCCAACCCCTTCACTATAGCCCCGATGATAAAGGAGTTCCACAACCACAAGTCGAAGATGGGTATTAGATACTGTGCCGAGTGGCTTTAGGACAAGTGGGAGTTGTTGAAAAATGTGTCCCAAAAAGCCAATCGTCAAGTTGTTGACGGTTGAGCAATCAAGTACTGTAATTGATTTGTTAATAAATAAAATATATTTGGCATTTTCATCATAAGCTTTTGTTGCCCAGCTATGCAACCCAAGAGGGGGGGTGAATTGGGTTTCTAAAAATTTTAAGCCCAACAAGTAACTTATGAAGAACAAAACAATGGCTTTAAATCAATATTAATTACCTAAAGTAGTATTGCAAGGATATAATAAAGAAATAAGATAAAGCGATAAAGCACACCACAAACACAAGGATTTATAGTGGTTCGGTGCTAACCTTGCACCTACATCCACTCCCCAAGATCCCACTTGGGAATTTCAATCCACTATCCTTTGTATTCAACCCGAATACAAAACGTCAGAAACTCCGACACTAGCTATCCCAAGCTAGAATACAAGACGTCGGAAACTCTGACCCTAGCTATCCCAAGCTAGAACACTTGTTTCCCGGGTACAAGCAAACCCAAAACACTCTGATTTCAGGTTCGGATCAACCTTTCCTTGTTTTGGAAATCCTCCAAAAATAAGAGCAAAAACTCACAAAGAGTAAGAATATTTAGAGCACAGATGAATACAATAACAGCTCCTTAAATGAGCAAATATAACAATAAAAGCTTTACTCAAATGAAGAACCCCTTTTTCAGATTTTCTCAAGATGAATGAACGGTTGAACGCTTGAGAAGAGGTTGATTGTTGATTGAAGATCTCTTGAAAGCTTTGAACGATCTCTAGATCAAGGTTGAAACGATAGGCGTGAAGAATTCTCTCCTTGAAAGATCTTCCTTTTCTCTTTCACAATCTCTCTGGTATATTGTGGATCCTCTCTCTTTTTCTCTATGGATATTTCGTTGATCTCAGGCTTTTTCTTGCAAATTTCGGATCCTCTCTTCTGTTCTTCTCTTTTTCTTCTTTTTCTCTTTTTCTCTTCACATTTGATTTCACGTTTGATCCGCTATTTAATCTGCAATTTCTTTCATCATTTAAAGTATTTTGTAGCATTAGAAGCAAGAGAAAACTATTTAGGCAGATAAAGAGCCGTTAGAGGATTTTTAGGAAGCATAAATGGCAATTAAAATGGGTAAAAAAATAGCCGTTGCTGATATTTCCCGTCGCAGGGGTCGACTCATGCTTCAGGGGTCGACTCATGAGTCGACTTCTGTTGCAAAAATCAGAGAATGCTTTTCTGGAATTTCTTGGCTCAAATTAGCAGGGGTCGACTCATGAGTCGACTCATGCCTTGTGGGTCGACTCATGAGTCGACTCACAGGTCGTGCCAAGCCAGAAAACTAGCGTGCCAAGGAGAATTTTTGCGTGCCAATCAGCTCACAGTGCCATGAGTTGACTCATGAGTCGATTCATGCACTTCAAACCTTCATAACTTCAAAAATATAAGTCCAAACACAATGAAATTTTCACCAATAGATTTCAAATCATTTGTTCTACCAAATGGTACTATCAAATCAGGATTTTAGTGAAATTACGATTTTGCCCTTGAAGAGCATAAGGACTTTTTCATTTTAAAATATTGTATCCCTTCAATCTGCTTTGTAATCATCAAAATCAATCTAGGAGCAACAATCTCCCCCTTTTTGATGATGACAAAATATATAAACAAAAATATTTATGTTAATGCATTAATTTCAAAAGAATCCATTATAGGTGTATATGCTTGAAAAGAGTATGTTTCTTTTGGCATGTAATATAAATGCAAAAATAGTTTGTCCATTTTCTTAAAGATTTGAAAAGGGTATTAGATCATTTTGAGTTCAAAATATATCAGAGCAAGAGAAGATAAATAACTTTTTCTATGTATCAGAGCAAAAATAATTTTTGTAATGATATCAGAAAAGATTTTATAATGTATCAGAGCAAGAAAATTTTTAATGTATCAGAGAAAATTTCATACAGTATCAGAGCAAATGTTATAATATTTTAGAGAAACCTTCACACTGTATCGGATCAAATGTTATCATGTATCAGATCAAGTTGAAAGAAATTGTAGGATGTATCAGAGTAAAACAAATTTCTTATTGATGTATCAAGGTGAGTAAAATTTCAAAAGCAAGTTTGAATATCAGAGCTTATATATAAAAAAAAATACTTATTTGCATTGTACTCATGATTTTGCTTTTGATGGATAACTATTTGTTAAAGTTCTGTCTGATACCAAATTTTGATACCAAAATTTCTCAAAGTTTTGTTTAATCTTTCAATCCTTGTTTTTGTCTAATTTTTCCAATATTTGTTCAATTTCTTCAATATTTTCTTCAATATTTATTTTAATTTAATTTCTCCTCCTTTTTCTCATAATTTAGGGTTTTGCTTTTTGTCTAATTTCAATTTTTATTTAATTTTAATTTCTCTCCCTTTTTGACATCATCAAACATAGTTAACTCTTTCTTTTCCTTTTCTGAAAATATTCTTTAATTTCTTCCTCTTTAGAGTTTTTCACAGATGTTTGCTCCCCCTTAATATAGCAATTATCAATAGCAAACAACAACAAGGAGAAGATAATATTTCAACAGATGTATCGGAGATTGAAATATAACCAAAATATAATCATTACAAAGATATAGGTAAAAGATAATTTCATTAATATCATAATTGTTTCAATACATAAAATTCAACCAGCTAAATATCAATACATGGCCCCAAGGTATAGATCCTAGAACAAGATACTAACTCCTAAGATCTAGATAAGTCAATGATCAGAGTCATCAGATATAGGGTGAGGAGATGATGGATCAGAAGTGCGTCCTCTACCCCGTCTGCCTCTGCCACGAGTAGGAGAACGAGATGAACTGGGAGGCTGAGAACGCTGAGATACTAGGGCTGATACCATGAGTCTGATAGAATCAAGTACGTTCAGTGCTCTGGAAACAGATTGAAGTAGAGCAGTGAACTGGGTGGTAGCATGCTCACTCGATCCTCTGATCTCTTTCCTCAGTAGCTCATATCCACCTTCTAATGCTCCTCTGAGCCTTCCAGCCTCTGCAGTGAGGTCTGTGACCTCAATAGTAGACTCCTGTGGCTGGGGATGGGCCAATGCAAGGACTTGCCCTTGCAAGTCAAGAACTCTGCCAGTAAGTCTCCAGACTGTATCCTCAAGCTGCTGTATCCTGACGGACTGATCTGAAATCATCTGAAATACAGTGGAGATGTGGGGAGTAATGGTCTGATCAGAAGAAGTAGCTCCAGGTGCAAAAGAAGTACTACTCCACTGGCTAGACAACAAAGAAGCCACACGCTGAGATATATGCTCGATCTGATCATCATCCAGTCTGAACTCTGAAGGAGGTGCTCTGCTCTCTGGCTGATACACTGGTGTGGGCATCCTAGTAAATTCAGAAGGGCCAGCCTCAGTATCAGGAATGAACTGGGTATCTGGTGAAGCTGCCCTGAAATCATGTACAGGAGAGGATGGACCTTCTTCTTCTACTCTGCCTTCAGTTCTGTCTTCAGCTCTTTCCTCAGCTCTCTCCTCAGCTCTTTCTTCAGAGCCCTTGATCCAACCACCAACAGTCTTTGTAATTCCCATTCGGTGCAGGCTGTGTTGGTTGAAAGTGTCCACATGTGAGAGCTTGGTAGGTGTCTCCCCCTCACAGCTAACTCCAAACCTCCTAAAAACTCTAGTAAGGGCCATACCATAAGGCAAGTGTGCCTTGGATCTGTTCAAAGTTTCTCTCATGGCCTCTATCATAAGTGCAGGGAGGTTTAGGGGGGTCTGAGTGATGATATGAAACATGACACATACATCTCTGCCAGATAGTAAGTCATGTCTACCACTCCTAGGAAAGAATAGTTTTGTCACAATCTGATGCAGGACCCTCATCTCAATGGACAGTAGCTTTGCTTCCAATCTGTTTAAACTTCCTGAAAAATCTTCTCCTAAGATAATTCTGATCCCTTCTTCTTTAATTGGGAGTTTCATATATGAGTATCCTTCACTAGGCAACTGAAGTATCTCTCTCAATATCCTAGAATCCAAACAGATGTCAATCCCCTTTACAGTTGAAGTCACAGACCCGTTTCCATAATTTAGGTTCTGGTAGAACTCTTTGACTAGATCAACATAGGTGACTTCCTTAAGAGAGCAATAAAGTTCCCATCCTTGATTTTTGATCTTGGTAGCAAAAGTAAAGCCTTCTTTCTCAAAGAACCGAAAATCTATATTTTTCCCGGTTTCTACTTTTCTATCAGAAAGAAGATTTACACTGGGGCTTATGGAGGATTGAGAGGGACCTTGAGCAGGACTGAAACTGGATTGGGAACAGTGGAAGACTGAGCATGCCTTTTCTTTCGGACAATTTCCTCAGGCTCTCGGATTGATTTCCTCCTTTTGGGAAGTTTCATCTTTGGATCCATATCCAATAAGGTAGCAGACAAGAAGACTTGAATTCAGTGGAGGAGGGATCACAAAAGAGTAAAGAAGAATTTTGGTGGAGAAAGGAAGTGGATTTTGACTGAACGGTGAAGTTCTAGGGCACGTTCCACCCACGCCTATCACTGCGAGAAAGCACAGAAAAGTCCTTTTCAAGGAGGCAATTTTTGGTGGAGAGGAGGAGGGAGAATTGCCTCGAAATTGATCCTTGGATTTGGAGCAAAAAGAGTTGGAGAGGACGGCTTTCGGAAGGAAGATGACGAGAAGATGAGTCGTCTCATAAACAGGGTTTCCCGTTTTAAAAACAATGAACCCGATGGAAGTTGGTGGGATTTACAAGTTTGCCATTGAGTCGACTCATGGGGGTCGACTCATGAAGTTCAGAAATTCAGAAAAAATACAAATAAATTCCAAAAAAATTTGAAATTTTGGAAGAAGGAATTTTGCTCAATGATAAGTTTTTAGAGAGATAAACCTGAGCTTTTGGGACCAGGATAGATGTTGAAAATTGAGCTCTAAGAGTTTTTGACATCTATTCTTTGGAAATTGAGAAATTTCAGACAAATGGATCTAGAATTCCTAGATTTCTCCTAATTTCACAGAATCTATCCTCACTAAGGGCCTTTGTAAAGATATCAGCTAATTGATTTTCAGTGCTAATATATTCAAGAATTATATTTTTATTTTAAACATGCTCTCTTATGAAATGATGTCTTATTTCAATATGTTTAGATCTTGAGTGTTGTATTGGATTTTTAGATAGATTTATGGCACTTGTATTATCACATTTTATTGGTGTTTCATTAAGTTTGATTCCAAAATCTTCGAGTTGTTGCTTAATCCACAAGATTTGAGCACAACAACTTTCGGCTGCAATGTATTCGGCCTCAGCCGTAGACAGTGCCACCGAATTTTGTTTCTTGCTAAACCATGAGATTAGGTTAACTCCAAGAAATTGGCAAGTTCCACTTGTGCTTTTTCTATCTAATTTACATCCAGCAAAATCAGCATCAGAATATCCTAACAAATTAATTTGTGAGTCCTTAGAGTACCATAACCCTATAGTTTGTGTACCATTTAAGTATCTAAGGATTCTTTTAACAGCATTCAAATGAGATTCCTTAGGATTAGATTGATATCTTGCACATAAGCAAACACTAAACATGATATCAGGCCTACTTGCAGTTAGATATAATAATGAGCCAATCATACCTCTGTAGTATTTTAAGTCTACGCTTTTACCTTCATCATCCTTGTCAAGCTTACTTGAGGGACTCATTGGTGTGCCAATAGGTTTGCAGTTCTCCATTCCAAATCTTTTGAGTAGTTCCTTGGTGTACTTGCTTTGGGTGATGGAGATTCCCTCTTTTGATTGTTTGATTTGGAGTCCGAGAAAGAAAGTGAGTTCTCCCATCATGCTCATCTCGAACTCTCCCTGCATAAGCTTAGCAAAGTCTTGACAAAGGGATTCATTAGTAGACCCAAAAATTATGTCATCAACATAAATTTGTATAATTAGCATATCATTTTGGTTTCTTTTAATAAATAGGGTTGTATCTACATTGCCTCTTGAGAAACCATTATTTAGTAAAAATTTGCTTAGCCTTTCATACCATGCTCTAGGTGCTTGTTTTAGACCATATAAAGCTTTATTTAATCTAAAGACATGATTGGGAAAAGCATGATTTTCAAATCCAGGGGGTTGTTCTACATATACTTCTTCAGAAATATATCCATTTAAAAATGCACATTTAACATCCATTTGAAATAGTTTGAATTTCATAAAGCAAGCATAAGCAAGTAGAAGTCTAATGGCTTCTAATCTAGCAACAGGTGCAAAGGTTTCATCAAAATCAATTCCTTCTTCTTGATTATATCCCTTAGCAACCAGTCTTGCTTTATTTCTAATTACATTTCCATGCTCATCTAACTTGTTTCTAAAGACCCATTTTGTGCCAATTATTGAATAATCTTTAGGTCTTTTCACTAAGGTCCAAACATTATTTCTTTCAAATTGACTGAGTTCTTCTTGCATAGCATTAATCCAGTTATGATTATTTTCAGCTTCTTCAAAAGTTTTAGGTTCAAGTTGAGATACAAAAGCACAATGATTAAGTATATCTCTAAGTGAAGAACGTGTTTTTACCCCATGCATAGGATCACCGATAATTAATTCCTTAGGGTGGTTGTGAACATACCTCCATTCCTTGGGTAAGTCATTTGTACCTTGAGGTTGTTCTTGAATTTCTTCACCTTTCTCATTTTGTTCATCTTCTTGATCCTTGTCTTCTGGAGTTGCTGAATCTTTCAGAGTGATCTCCTTCATACCTTCTATTAGTGGATCTGCATCATCAACACCCTTATTCTTCCTTGAAGGAGGATCGTTAGATTCATCAAAGACAACATGTATGGACTCCTCAACTACTAAGGTTCTTTTGTTGAACACTCTAAATGCTTTACTAGTGGAGGAGTAACCTAGAAGGATTGCTTCATCTGATTTTGCATCAAATTTACCAAGTTTTTCTTTGCCATTATTTAATACAAAACATCGGCAACCAAAAACATGAAAATAGGCAATATTTGGTTTTCTTCCTTTCCAAAGTTCATAGGGGGTTTTCTTTAAAAATTGTCTTATTAAAGCACGATTTAAAATATAACATGCTGTGTTAATAGCTTCCGCCCAAAAATATTTTGGAAGGTTGCTTTCACAGAGCATGGTACGGGCCATTTCTTCTAAGGTTCTATTTTTCCTTTCAACTACCCCATTCTGTTGGGGTGTCCTAGGAGTAGAGAAGTTGTGGCCAATTCCATTTTCATCACAAAAATTTTCAAAGTCATGATTTTCAAATTCTGTTCCATGATCACTTCTAATATTTTGAATTGAAAACCCTTTTTCATTAGTGACTTTTCGATGAAATTTCATAAAAATTTGAAAAGTTTCATTTTTGTGAGCTAAAAAGAAAACCCAAGTAAAACGAGAGTAATCATCAATTATTACAAATCCATATCGTTTTCCTCCTAGACTAGTGGTTTTAGTTGGTCCAAATAAATCCATATGTAAGAGCTCTAAAGGTCTAGAAGTTGAAATAGTGTTTTTGGATTTAAATGATACTCTAGTTTGTTTACCTAATTGGCATGCATCACAAATTCTATCCTTTTCAAAATTTAATTTTGGCAAACCGAGAACTAAATCCTTTTTGATTAATTTTGAAAGAGAATGCATGCTAATATGTGCAAGTCTACGATGCCACAGCCAACTAGTCTCATTTATTTTAGCATTTAAGGAAACTAGGCATTACATGTCTAATTTAGTTAAATCATTCAAGTCTACCATATAAACATTGCCATGCCTATGTCCTATAAATTTAATGCCATTGTTAATAGGACTCGTGACAATGCATACAGATGATTCAAAACTTACTTTATACCCTTTATCACAGAATTGACTAATGCTGAGTAAGTTATGCTTTAAACCTTTAACAAGTAAAACATTCTCAATGTATTTGGAGGGAGTGATACCAATGTTACCTATCCCGATGATCTTTCCTTTGCCATTATCTCCAAAGGTGACCATCCCTCTATCCTTAGCATCAAGCGTGATGAATTGTGATTCATCACCAGTCATGTGTCTCGAGCATCCGCTGTCAAGATACCATTTCCTGTTTCCTTCTTGGGATGCTAGACACACCTGCAAGCACAGATCAAGTTTCTGTCTTAGGTACCCAAGCTTTCTTGGGTCCTTTCTGGTTAGTCAGAATGGTTCCTTTTGGAACCCATATTTTCTTTGTGTTTGCATATTTGTTAATAAGACATGTGTATGATTTATGTCCTATTCTTCCACATTTAAAACAAGTAATATTTGTAGGCTTTTTGCTTGAATATTTGCATAAATATCCTTCAAAAATTTTTGTTTCTTCAGGGGTTTATAACCAAGTCCAGCTATCATATATAGCTTTCTGATTATCAAGGATCATATTTAGCTTGTTTGAACTTAAGGTGAACTTATCTACTATAGATTTCAGCCTGTTAATTTCATCCTTAAAGTTTTGATTTTCTTGAATCAATGTGAATTTTTCAATTGAAAGAATTTCAGCTTGTTTCACTAAGGACTGATTTTCCAATTTCAGCTCTTTGTTTTTCTTCCCTAGTTTCTTTAATTCATCAATTGAATCATAGAATGCTTCATGCAATTCTTCAAAAGTAAATTCACTAGTGATTCAGAAGTTACCTCATTTTCATGTGCCATCAGGCACAGATTGGCTTGTTCGGTTGAGGTTTCCTCGTCGGAGCTTGAGTCATCACTCGCACTCCAGGTCGCCATCATTGCCTTCTTTTTGAATTTCTTTGGACCTTTCTTCAATTGAGGACATTCGGATCTGAAATGTCCTGGCTTCTTGCACTCGTAGCATATAGGGGTTGATCTTTCTCCTTTTCTATGCTTTGATCCCTTTTGTGAATTTCTTTCTCATCCCCTGTTTCCTTTTTCTTAGAAACTTCTTGAATTTTCGGGTGATGAGAGCCATCTCCTCATCCTGATCTTCATCTTCAGAGTCATCTGTTTCATAATCAGGTGAAGTTGTGGATTTGAGGGCAATGGTTCTTTTCTTTTTGATTTCATCCTCTTGATGTTGCATCATGCTAAGTTCATGAGTCATCAAGGATCCAAGAAGCTCTTCTAGAGTAGAGTGTTCAAGTCCTTTGCTTCTTGGATGGCAGTCACCCTAGGCTTCCCAAGTTCTTGGCAGTGACCTGAGAATCTTCCTTACAAGTTCACTGTTATTATAAGATTTGCCAAGACTCTTTAAACCATTGATTATATCAGTAAAACGAGTAAACATAGCAGTTATGGACTCATCATGCTCTATTTTGAACAATTCATATTTATGTACAAGCATGTTTATTTTAGACTCTTTTACTTGATTTGTTCCCTCATGGGTGACTTCTAACCTATTCCATATTTCTTTGCAGATGCACAAGTAGAAATGCGATTAAATTCACTAGCATCTAGTGCACAATAAAGAACATTCATAGCTTTGGCATTTAAATTGTGCCAATTTCTTGTCACCTCATCCCATTCTTTCTCGGGTTTGGTTGACTCCTCACCATCTATAATCTTGGTGGGTGTGTGAGGACCATTCACTATGATACTCCACATATCATAGTCGAGTGCTTGTATGAAATCTTTATCCGAGCTTTCCAATAGGTGTAATTAGACCCATTGAAAAGTGGAGGTCGGTTTGTTGATTGCCCCTCGGCTAGAGAAGTTCCAACATGGGTTGCCATAGATCTTTGGCTCTTTGATTGTTAGATCAAAGAAGGGCTAGAGCACTGGCTCTGATACCACTTGTTGCCCAGCTATGCAACCCAAGAGGGGGGGGGTGAATTGGATTTCTAAAAATTTTAAGCCCAACAAGTAACTTATGAAGAACAAAACAATGGCTTTAAATCAATATTAATTACCTAAAGTAGTATTGCAAGGATATAATAAAGAAATAAGATAAAGCGATAAAGCACACCACAACACAAAGATTTATAGTGGTTCGGTGCTAACCTTGCACCTACATCCACTCCCCAAGATCCCACTTGGGAATTTCAATCCACTATCCTTTGTATTCAACCCGAATACAAACGTCGGAAACTCCGGAACTAGCTATCCAAGCTAGAATACAAGACGTCGGAAACTCCGACCCTAGCTATCCCAAGCTAGAACACTTGTTTCTCGGGTACAAGCAAACCCAAACACTCCGATTTTAGGTTCGGATCAACCTTTCCTTGTTTGAAAATCCTCCAAAAACAAGAGCAAAAACTCACAAAGAGTAAGAATATTTAAAGCATAGATGAATTACAATAACAGCTCCTTAAATGAGCAAATATAAACAATAAAAGCTTTACTCAAATGAAGAACCCCTTTTTCAGATTTTCTCAAGATGAATGAACGGTTGAACGCTTGAGAAGAGGTTGATTGTTGATTGAAGATCTCTTGAAAGCTTTGAACGATCTCTAGATCAAGGTTGAAACGATAGGCGTGAAGAATTCTCTCCTTGAAAGATCTTCCTTTTCTCTTTCACAATCTCTCTGGTATATTGTGGATCCTCTCTCTTTTTCTCTATGGATATTTCGTTGATCTCAGGCTTTTTCTTGCAAATTTCGGATCCTCTCTTCTGTTCTCTCTTTTTCTCTTTTTCTCTCTTTCTCTTCACATTTGATTTCACGTTTGATCCGCTATTTAATCTGCAATTTCTTTCATCATTTAAAGCATTTTGTAGCATTAGAAGCAAGAGAAAACAATTTAGGCAGATAAAGAGCCGTTAGAGGATTTTTAGGAAGCATAAATGGCAATTAAAACGGGCAAAAAAATAGCCGTTGCTGACATTTCCGTCGCAGGGGTCGACTCATGAGTCGACTCATGCTTCAGGGGTCGACTCATGAGTCGACCTCTGTTGCAAAACCAGAG